>NC_142375.1:3107500-3323750 GCF_059441005.1 Hippichthys cyanospilos
AAGTTGAAGTATCACTTTATATTATTTTGGCGCTAACATCAAGTCAAAATTGTCGTTAACTTTTTCGATTTCTGTAATTGAAATAAAAAGAGTAAATAACACAACATTTCTGAGAGTAATGATTGATGAAAAATGATGCTGGAAATCACACATTGATAATATTTAAAAAAAAAAAAACACACATTGAAAACTATAGCTATCCTGTATAAAACGAAGGATCGACTAAATAAGCGAGCAACACATACACTGTTCCTTATTACTGCCACATCTGAGAAAAATGTGTGGCGTTATGGGCTAGTACCTATATAACAAAAACTCGGGCAATTTTTTCAATACCCCTCAAAAAAGCTACACGAATGATTAAGCATTCAGATTATATAGAGCCAGCAACTAAATCAATTTAATATTCTTATATTCTAGGAGCCAGTTGTATTACCGGACAACATGGTTTTTCTATTTTATTATTATTATTATCACTTTTTTATACATGAAAATACAAGGGGGTAGGACTTGATAACCTGTGAACTTCCTTCTCCACTTTTAGTAATTAATATGTATTTATGTATTGATCCTTGTGTTAACTTTGATAGTTTTTGTTCATGTTCAATGTTTACATGTTCATTCAATCAAATCAATGAATAAATTATCAGGAACAACACATTGATCTCTGCAATGAAACAAAATGTAGCACCGTTTTATTGGTGACTTTATAAAATGACCGAAAATATTCATGAATTATTATGTTTCCATTTATGCCCCGCAGTGTCCTTATACATTAGGAAGCACTGCTGTGGATTTTTTTTTGTTTGTTTTAAAACAATTTACCTTCACTTCTCGAGCTGAAAATACAGTTTAAGTTTGCTCCTTGACACAAAGATAATTTAAGAAAAAAAAACTGCCGGTGATGCATATTTTATTGTTTAATAAAAAAATCTTTTTTATGCAAGTAGACAAAAGGTTTTTTTTTTTTCTTTTCGTTTGGCCAACGTTATATCAATGTGTTTGAAAGTGTTATTTTTTATGTTTATTATCAAGGCCTTTTGGCTTTTTTTCTCTCTTAATGCTCGTAGCAAGTTTTTAGCATTCAGCCGAAAAGTACATTTGAACGTATTTGTTAAAACATTTTTGCAACGTCTTTTCCATCATCTTCAAGTCAAGGCCACACTAACCAAAGTTTCCCTTTTGCGTGTCAGGCACTCGGCATGTCCACCGTTGCGGCCGGGCAGTGGCTGCGTGCCGCAGGAAGTCCAATGCGTCCATGCATCTGTCTTTGTGGCGGGTAGGTGCTGGGGCGCCGCTCCTTTCTATTTAAATGAGGTTAGATTTTTGTGACGCCTCCCTCAGGGCGCTACAACAAGTTCTGCCGCAGCCTGCCGCAGACGCCGTGGCTCATCGATGGGCGGCGCCGCATGGAGTCGTCGGTGGAGGAGCTCATCGGGGCGCCCGTGCTCGCCGCCTTTGGGGCGCAAGGTGCGCTCCGTGACTTGCAACTACAGTGGTATCTCTACTTACAAACTCCCCTTGATACGAAAAATTCTGCTTACAAAAGGCCTCTGCGGGAAAAACATTGTCTCTAATTACGAAAGAAAATTCCGGATACGAACGGCAACATTGTTGGCGCATAACAATTAGACATCAGCGCTAGCTCCAACAACACTGTAATTGTAACACATCATCATGTCATATTTGTTACTGTTTTTTATGCATTTTTATCACTAACAGCTTGCAGAGGTGGGCCAGCACTGATGAACTGTCTCAGTCCGTCATAATGGACGCCTATTTTGCCGATTAACCGATGAATGACGGAAATACGAAATAAAAATCCGGCAAATTAAAAGTGTCGGAACAGCAATTTTCATCAGTTGTTGTAATCATTGGCCGTCATAGGTCCGTCAGCCTGCCACACCTCTTTTTGCTCACTGAAATATAATTCAATTGACTCGCATGATTATCTGCTATATGTCTGAATCTTTATAGTACTAACTGCAATCAGCCTGCAGTCATTGTGACAAGAGTTACTTTACGGCACCACCATGCAGTGGACAAACATGTTCAGATGAGTGAATAAATTCAATTCATCTCAGTTCAATTCACTACTTGTCATTCACAGCTGACTTTACCGAGGTTTTATTTGTAGTTGCTCCCTTTTTCAGTCCTGGGTTTAGATAACTTGCTAAGAGCATGCTGGGAATTCAGAACAGATTTGCATTCTTTCTCTGATTCACTGTTGGCCAAGAAATGCAAGATAAACAGATAAATCCCAAACCAGAAAAAAAAAAAAGTCAAATGTCTCCCGCTACTGGTAATACATGATTGAGCAAAATTACAACAGACTGACGGACCAAGATTGCAGTTTGGTCTGGTTTGGAAAAAATGACAGACCAACGATGACAGAAAGTGGGCGGGGTTCTGAAGAATGACGCATGTCGGACCAGCAAAAAAATAAATAAATCTATGTTTCCCACCTCTGCCAGCTTGTCTTCTCACAAGACACTAGTTTTTTTTACTGATTTTTACTGTGGTCTTGCGCTCATCTTCACACGCTTCATCCACACTTTCCACAGTTCACACCGCAGAACTAACAAACATAAAATAAAACGTTAGCTATGGCTACCATTGTACCTATTTACACAAATATATAAATGCAACATACCACTTTGGGCTGTCGTGACTGACATTAGTGTCATTAGCCAGCTGGTCTACTAACGAGAACCTAGGTTTTTTTTTTTTGCACTGATTTTTTACTGTTGTCATGTATCTTTTCACGCTTTATCCACCACCAGTTCATACTGTAGAACTAACAAACCTAAATAAACAAATATAAAACTAACTACGGCTAACGTTGTACATATTCAAATAACACATACCCAACATTATCACATTGGGCAGTTGCAATTGACGTTAGCGTCGTTAGCACTTTAGCTAATGGCCTGAATGATGTCAGACAGGAAGCACTTAGCATGACCGCAAACTAAACTTAAGTAAACTTACATGCTCAAAATGATCCAAAGATAAAAATTATTATTGCCTCTGTGGACTTTGGGTTAGATGCAGAGATCACTGAGAATGTAAAATAAAAAGGTACAAATTAAATTGACCTCCCCCTCTCTCTCTCCCTCTCTCTCTCTCTTGCTCTCTCTCTTTCTCTTTCTCTTTCTCTCTCTACATATATATACAGTACATATACTGTATATATATATATATACATATATGTATATATATATATATATATATATATATATATATATATATATATACACACACACAGTGCACAGTGGGCCCCGTGTTATGACATTAATCCGTTCCACGGTTGGGCTCGTAAGGCAAATTCACGGTGTGGCGGGCAATCCTAACCTATGTTAAATAGCTTCGCTTCCATATAAATCATCTTCTTACTTCTCTCTTTAACACCACTAGCGATCTTGGGACCCATGGACAAGTCATTCAAGTTTGAATTAAGCAGTAAAATGCACTATAAATACAGTTTTGTAACCACTCCTGATAGAACAAAGCTTTACTAGTCCGCCGTTTTGAAATGAGCGAGGCCGACCAATAGCAGACCAGCATTTCCTTGAGGAGAAGCTGACCAGTAGCAGACCAGCATTGTCGTGACGCGTTGCATGGAGGCATTTATGGCAACAGAAAATAAGAGCAATTAACTAAAAATGCCTGCAGATAGAGACAAAACAACACAACTACAGCCAACCCCCTAGGGTCTTGACTGTTGTTTTTGAATGTTTTGAATGTTCAGAATGTTTTTTGTATTCATGATTAATATGCACATTTGTAATTCTAATGTGTATTTGTTACCATTTTTGGTGCATTTTTATCATTTAAAGCGTTAAGGAGCATTTTGGGGGGCTTGGAACAGATTAGGTGATTTACATGTTAAAGGCTCTACCTCAGAAAAAGTCACGATAAGAAATGATTTCCGGAGCAAATTAATTTTGTAAGGAGAGGTACCACTGTACTCAACTTCACACAGCAGTCCAAAGTGAGCCAATTCCAATTTTTTTGCCCCTACGCAAACTGTATCTGATCTTGAGTGAACGACGCATATCCGATTTTCTCCGAATGCGACCCAGGCAGCTTAGGTATGGGGTCCTGAACCCGATCCATTTTCCGTCTTTCTGGGTGCAACTTCAGTCTGAATGGCCTGGTGGCGAGAAACGTCACAGTTCTTTGCTCGAAAAGGTAGAAGCAGCTTAGGAACAACAAATCAACAATAAAGGGCAACGGGAGACTGAGACATCTCAACGGATTGAGAACCAGGCGGATGTTATTCTCCCTGGCACTGTTCCACAAAATGCCATGGCCAAAAAGCTCCCCCTTCCCCTCCTCGATTTCCTCCTTTAAGTAAAAGTGGCCGTAACATGATATTTAAGTACAATCCACAGTGCATATATGACATTTGGCACATAGGTGATTTAATTGCTTATGAAATATAAGTTTCATGGTACTCATCTATCTAACCACAAAGTCAAACGGCTAGTTTGCTCTTACCCTTTAGCTACCGCACCATCTTGCAGCTCAAGTGGAGGGCCATGCAACATGCCTCCATCCATCATGGTGACCGCTCGTTACTGATTATGCGCGAATAACGGGGACAAAAACAGGCATTTTACGGACAATCAAATGCAAAAATACTGCTCTCACTAACACATGTTCCTTTTATCAAATCAATCCCCATGGGAACCCAGAATTCATCACAATAGTTCCGCCCGGGAGTGAATTATTTACTACTGACGCTAATTGTCCGGCTGTGTCCTCCCATACGCTTATTTTGGACTCTTCAGCATTTCTACGGTAAAACGTCGTAGCTAATAAATTAAACGTTGCCATTCACTTGGCCGACTGGATGCCAAATCACTCTTTCCCAATCCCAGAATTAAACTGAAGTTAAAGCACCTGACTGTCTCCTTGGAGAAAGTGGGGGTGTGCCCTAATCATACACATTAGTGCATGTGTGGCAAAGTATTGTGTGTCAAAACATTCTGCAAGATATTTTCTTGATACCAAGTGACTTGATATCTGGGCTGCCCTTCCCAAGTTCCAAACAGCAACCTTCTCATAGCAAACGTTGTTTCATTGTAGGAAGTGCATTAATTCTCACAGAAAAGCAGTTCTTCATTGCAAGCGGTTCTATTGATTGTGGCAAATGTATCTTTGCTATTTTTACAATTATTCTGACATGACCTTAGGAAAAAAACAAGATTGCACAAAAAATCAAATCAAATCAAATAAATTGGAGAAGAGCATTAGGTCCGTCTGCGTGAAATTGACGGGAACTCTGTTTCTGGGACGGGTGTCATGACAACTTTGTCTTTGCGGGCGCAGGGTTTCACTTCTCATCTAGCGGCCGCGAAGACGTGGATGTGCGCACCCTGGGAAACGGTAAAGCGGGCGTCACCATGCAACAGCTCTGCCCGTTTTTTTCCTCATCTTGCCACGATCCCCTTCCAAGGTCGTCCGTTTGCGTTGGAGCTGCTGAACCCGCGCCGGGGCGAAGTGAGCGAGGAAAACATGAAGAAGGTGCAGCAGGTGCGTGTGCCTCAGCGCGTGCGTGCGCGCATCATCCCCATGACGACATACAGTAGCTTGATTGCTTGGCAGCTCATCAACGCGTCTTCGGAGAAGATCCGAGTGCGAGATCTGCAGATGGTCAGCAGGTACAAAGCGAGGGACGTGAACGTTCCTCTTCTCGGGGGTGCGTCCCAATACTTTTGTCCCACTGCACAGAGACGCCATGAGCCGTATGAAGGAGGGCGAGGAGGAGAAGACCAAGTCGTACCAAGCGCTGGTGTGGACGCAAAAGTCAATCGGGAAGGACGACATCGCCTTCATCAACCACATCAAGGTGTGCCTTTCTTCGTGGTTGGTTTGCAGCTATGAAACAGGAGGGAGAACCTTCCTTAGCTTGCCAACTACTCGAGGACCTTCCTTTCTTGACATTACTTATCACTCAACTAGTTGAGAACCCTCCTTTCTTGAGCTTACTTAGTTCCCCAACTAGTCGGGGACCTTACTTTTTTGACCCTACTTGGCTCCCCTGTAGAGTAGAGCGAGTATTAAAGCCAGACCCAGCCCGGGCCCGATCACTTAACATGATTTGCAGGCCCGAGCCCAAAAAAACCCCAACATTTTATATTTTATTTGTGAGGACTCAGGAGGAGAAAGAAAGGGAGGGGATGCGTCAGTCAGAGCCTGACAGAGCACTGCTGCAGAAAAAGGGACTGGTTGCCATTTGTGGGATTCAATTCCCCTGTCTTTAATTTATTAAAGAAACTTCTTGGTGTTCCATATCGGAATACCAAGTCAAAAATATGTAATGGATGCGGAGGGGAACATCAAAAAGAGGGTGGGGCCGCAGCGTTCATGTGCGCATGGCATGATCTGGCTCTGCGGCTCCTGTTTAGTAGTTAAATAGCAATTACCATACAACGACTCCTCTGTTTTATCCAAATTATTTTTTTATAACAATTAGTGAATTTAATTTCCACACATCCTTTTATGATTCATAAATATATAATAATTAAAAAAAAAAGAAGTTAGCGGGACAGAAGCTCGACCCGAATGTAATAATGTAATAATAATTTTGGGCTGAAGATCTTACCTCTTCTCCCCTGCTCGTCTGGGGCCTTACTTTTCTGACCTTACTTATCTCGCCAACGAGTTGGGGACCTTCCTTTGTTAACCTTCCTTAGCTCCCCAACTAGTCTGGGACCTTCCTTTCTTGACCTTACTTAGTTCCTCAACTTACTTTCTTGACCCTACTTGGCTCCCTAGCTCGTCTGGGATCTTACTTGCTTGACCTTACTTATCTCCTCATCTAGTTGGGGAGCTTCCTTTCTTGACCTTACTTAGCTCCCCAACTAGTCGGTGACCCTCCTTTCTAGACCTCACGTAGCTCCCCCAACTAGTTGGAGACCTTCCTTTCTTGACCTTACTTATTGCCACAAGTAGTCGAGGACACGCGCAAACGTGTAGGAAGCCTGCACACAGTTATTTTTGTAAATGTGCCATTCGGGCACAACGGCAAAAAGGCCAGCTGGGACGAGGACAGGGCTATTGTGTGTTTTGTTTTCTTCCCGCAGGACCTGCGCGTGGACCAGAAGACCCCTCTGAGAGTCCTGCACCGCCGCACGTTGGCGGTACGGCAGCGCCTGATCCACAGCATGAGCGCCCACTTGCTGGACCAGCACCACTTCCAGCTGAGCCTGAAAACGCAAGCCGGGACGTATCCTTTCTCCGCTCCTCTTTCACCTCTTTTCTTCTCTCCTCTTTCACCTCTATGGCCTTGTTAAGCACAATTAAAGGGCCTGGAAAAGCCCCACGCTAAGGGAATGACAACAACGTGTTAAAAATATTTGGAATTGGCTTAAAGTGTAAGACTGAGATGGATATCAGAAAGTCATTTGAACGCAGCAGGAGCAATGAGGGAGGTAAATGAAATCCTAGCTAGCAAAGCAACTTAAGTCTGTCTTAAATTAATGCTAAATTTGCTAACGTTACTCCTTGTGTCAAGCTTACCATATTTAACTGAAAAATCACACTGTGGAATTGTTTGTCCTTACAAAGATTCTGGAATCTCGTTTTTTTTTTTTTTTTCAACCCCCTCCCTTCTTAAAAAAAAAAAAAAAAGTACTATCTTCAGGCCCATTTTTTTTTTAGGATTAGTGACAAACTAAACAAACGGACACTCAAAGTAAAAAGCGGACATTTCTACCAAAATGAACACTTTATCCGTGATTGCGATGTGAAGAAAATGATTACGGATCTACTTTAATTAATTTGACTGTGATATTTGTTAATATCTGTTTTTGCTCACGTCTTGTAAATGCAGTTTGAACCTTGGACTCTTTGTCCTTTTTACTGCACAATTTTCGGAACTCCAAACATTTCTGTCTGGAATTTTTAGTCTCGCGAGACCCAACAGTTTTCAGAGGTAAAATGAGCACTACATACTGTATGTAATGCGTATACATTTTGAGATGCCTTATTTACCAAGAAAGTATTTGATAACATTTCTTCTTGGTTTTTGTTGCTGTTGTTTTTGTTTTGTTTTTTCTCCTTGCCAACGCCATCTTACCAAATGATGTCGCAGGTCAAGGGGGAGAGCAAGCCGGAATATCCGTTGCTTGGGGTCAATTTGTTGGGTGTCACTCATCAAATTGGCAAACCAAAACAAAGTCGCGTTTGAAATGGTTCGTAAAGAGAGGGTCAAATTTTCCATTTGGAAACATTTCAGCCTCGAAATGAAAAAGACTGTTGTTACAAACATTGTCCAACATATTGCAATCGACTTTTGCTCCATTGGAGTGTATGGTAATCTGCTTCGAGCCACAACAGACAGCACTCGTGTTCATGTTCTCCTGAAGCGCCTCCCTCAGCTACATCAAGGAGTTTGTCCATGGAGACTTCGGACGCACCAAACCCAACTTGTGTCAGCTGCTAGACACGCACACAGACATACTGGAGCTCGATGTGCAGGTACCATTGTGTCATTAATGCTATTTTTGCTCAGTTGTTTTAGGGTTGGAGTGCCAGCTCTCACGTTTCATTCGGATATGAAACTTGCTTTCTTTGGTCAGTGCTACAAGCCTCTCAAAAGCTGGGCAAACACTATATATAGAGGGACAGCTTTTTTTTTCCCCCTCAGAGCAGGGATCCCCAATCTTGAGATCACCGTTGACCGGTCAACGCTTGAGGTTTTTATTGTGGACCAAGCGGGTAAATTAATGATTGACAATTTTGGCTATTTGCGGGTGAGTTTTTGGCGTTCAAGTGGCCGTTCCTGTCATATACGTCTCATTCATTTCGAACCCAAGAGAATCCGGTCAGTTTTCAAAATAAAATCCAAGACAAATATTTCTGCAGTACTGTAAACATATTTACTTAAATCTTAAATGATTAAACCTTATACGTTAACTGAACAGTTACCCCTTTCCATCCTTTGAAGTCTCGCGAAGCCGCGGCTCCCAGACATAAAAATTAAAGTGAAGCCTCGTAGCAAACATAATAACAATCACAGTATACAATTCAAATTCCAGTTTGTTACAAAACAAATCAGATTTCCAAAGCTGTGCATTTGTCCATTGCTATGTGTGCCTCTGTGGGTCTTTTTGCTCTCGGCATGCCTACGAGACTCTGATCGGCTCAAAATTCATGATATTCTAATTATGACACAATAAATATTCCTATTTCAATTTCAGAAATGTATAAATTTACAGTGGTTACCTTTTTCACATTTTCACATTTTTACCATTTTTGGACCTAAAGGGCCTCTTTTTTTTTTTTTTTTTTTAATATCTAAAAGCCCGGAGCTCACTCCCATGCCGGCAAAGGTGCTGTACAGCACGCTCATTGATCACTCATTAGGCCAATATTTTGGAACCCCCACTGAATGAGTTCATCAACGGACCGTTAGTGGGCCACGGACCGGTGATTGGGGACCTCTGCTTTAGAGCAAATTAGTTTGACTAGCACATGAGCGCTTGGACCCGCACGCTTGTGCTGGGAAGGGATTTGACATGACGATGTGGGCTCTTGAAATTGCCTTTGCCTGTCTGCAATTTGTTGAATGGATGCCATATTTTACCTCCAATTTGCATTGCCTTTCTTCTTCAAATAAATGCCTTCCCTGTCCCTCAGTCCGTAGATGTGGACTGGCCTCCCGCCCTGCCCGACTAACATCAACTGGCACTAGATCCAAACAGGTCTCGCCCGCAGCAACGCGGCCCTTCAAACACACAGTCCAAACTGGACTCATCAGGACAGGACCGGTCCATACGAAGGAACAGGTCCAGTTTACAAGCCAGTCCCCACAGATACAGTCCAAAATGCTTGTTGAGTCACAAGTTCTTGTGTTTTGTTTTCTTTTAAACGCTTGCAACAGTCCAATGGCAATATGAATTTTTGTTTTGATTTGCTGCATAAAAAATTAAAAGCACTAAATCAAACGTTTGTGCTTAATGACTTTTCAGCTATACAAATTACAATTTAGCAATGCCGTTTGGTGTGAATGCTGAAGAGTTTTTTTTGTTTGTTTTTTTCCATTACTACTAGATAGTAGTTTTCTTTTGTGGGATTTTCACCGCCTTTATTTGCTTCTCAAATAGTTGGGCGGACGCCCCGGGGAAAAAGATGTGTTTTTGCCATGTGAAGTGTAATTGCCACAAAATAAGGATTGGTATTTTTTTTGTTTACAGGCATTTTAATGCACTTGTTTTTTGTTTTTTTTCCTCAGTTTTAAACGAACCTGTAACCCGTATAAACGCTGTAAAAAGTAGTCAATTTTTGTTGAAAGTTTATTTGTATTGCTATTTTGTTTTAAAGTTAAAAATGATAATAGTTTTCGGTGTACTTATACAATTTTTATAGATTTTTTTTTTTATCTTAAGTGTGGTGAGTGGGGGGGGGGGGGGGGGGGGGGGCGCAAAAGATTTTCTCTTTACTATGAGGGCTTTGCAAAATATAGTTAAAAAGCATTGAAGGTTCCCAAGTTGTGGTGCCAAGGCGTTGGTTCCTCTTGGTTCGGCAGATCTGTTGCTGTGGCTTAATGCAATTGATGTAATCTTTTTTTGTATTCTCGGCCGCAGATATTTGCTCCAGTTTTTAAAGTGCAAAAATGAGAGAAAGCTCAATCTTGTAGTTGGTAAAATCCGCTTACATTTACAACTCCATAAAGCGCGCGTCTGAGATCATGTCTATATTTACGGACTGGAAGTAGCTAATGTAAATACTATTCTAGTTAAAGGGTCAGTGTATAAAATCATACCTTTTTTTTAATTATTACGGACAGCAGATGGTGCTGCATCTGGTACCATTGTCCGTACCTATAACAAACATGGTCACCTCCGGGAAAGTGCCCCCCCCCCCCCCCCATGTATTGTGATTTAATGACAACTATACCTACAATTATATTGAAAGCATACTGTTGGTCGTTAAGAACACATTTATTTGCAAGTGCTTGAAATTTGCAATCATTTATTCAATCATTTTTTTATTGTTGTTGGTTTTTTGTTTTTTTAAGAAAAACAGTCTAAATCTTACACAGTGTCCCTTAAATGCATATCTGAGTTCATGAGATGCAAATCCTTCCAAATCAACAGGTTTCGAGCCAAGTAACTCCTTTAGAACATAGTAAAACACAAGGTCCTAAAGTTGAAAAGATTCAAAGTCAAGCGTACCTTTTTTCCTTCATGAGGTTGTCAATTCAAACACTTTCAGGAGGATCTGGTCTCGTCTCGCGATATTTTTGGTACAGTGGCGTCTTCTAGTGGCCCGACTCACTTCCTTTGCGAGAAAGACAAGTGTACAGATGTTCTGCCTTTGTAATTTTGCTTCTTTTTTGTTTTTTTGAATGCAGCATGTACAACTTGCAGCGTGTTTTTTTCAATGCATTTGTATTTTTTTTGTTTGCAGGTGTTATTTGTAATTCGTTAGTTTGCCTCATTCCTGTTTTTTTTTCTTGTTCTGCCGGTTGTAGCGCGTTTGCCCCAGTCGCCCGTAAAACACTTTGGAGGACCGTAAGTGCCAAAATTCAATAAACAAATGTACCATTCGATAGTTAAATAAAAGTGTCATCAATGTAATTAAATGTTTCATTCATTAATTAAAAGTGTCATTGATTAAATAAAACGTTTAAATATGTAAGAAACATTTTTAATTAATGACACATTTAATAAATGAAAGATGTGTTTAATCACACTTTTAATTAATAAAACATTGATTTAATTAACGACACATTTAATTAAAATATAGGCAGGTATTTAATGAATGACACTTTTAATTAATGCAACATTTATTTACTTAATGACTCTTAAATAATGGCGCACTGTTGCGGGTTTTCATGCATTTAGTTTATCTGTCAACCTCGATCGTCAAAGTTTGATGGGCGGGTTCTAACACCTGATTGGTTACCCTGCTCTTTGTGTGTCATTAAAAGAGTAATTCATTGAATAAATGTTTAATTAGTTAAAAGCGCCCTTAATATAAAAAACTTTAATTCATTCATTAAATGTATAATTAATACATATTTAATTACTTAATTAAATAATTAACGAAACATGTAATTCATAAAACATTCATTTTATTAATGACACTTTAATTAATTAACAAAACTTTTAATTATTTAATGACACTTTTATTTAATTATTGAATGGTACATTTATTCATTGACTGTTGGCACTTTGGGTCCTCCTTCAAAAAAACGGGCCATTTTCTGACTTTCAAATGTAAAGCGGCATCGATATGCCGCGCTCACACATGTTCTTTCTATCAAATCAGTCCCTGTGGGACACCCCCGCAGGGGAATTATTTACTACTGGAGCTGAACACGTTTTGGCCACTTCAGCGCTCTCTGCACTAAAACGTTGTCACGAACGAAACGTTGCCGCTTACTTGGCACCTCAACTGGAACCAAAACAAAACCAACAGAAGTATTTTGTCTTGCACAGGCACCGTCGTCTTAGGTTGTCTTCAAGTCACATTTATCTGCTCTTATCTGCAGGGAGTGAGAGCGCAAAATAAGCAGGGAATGCTTAGAAATGCACCAATGAAAGAAAACAACACTTTGAGGGTGTTTAGAGTAAGAAATCAACATTAGGACATGCCTTCAACGTTTCACTGCCAACCCTGTGAAAATGGATCTTTGACGTTTTATATAGTCGTCAATGGTAGTGAATAGTAGATGTTGATTTCTGCAAAGATGCTTTTTTGTTTGTTTGTTTGTTTTTTGTTTAAGACAGCAACTTACAATGATTGGTGAAATAATTGCCTCGTTCACTGACAGCCCTGTGAAAATTGATGTTTGATGTCTTTTGTCCTCAATGGCAGTGAATGGGTGAATTACGTGCTAAAATAACTTATCTAGTGTTTTCAACTGTTGTGGTGACATCAAGCTAAACTACAAATAGAAGATCCTTGGTTCTTGCGCAGCTTGATTGCTTTGTTTATTGAAGTTCAAGTGTGCTTTTGTGGGGAAAAGGCGTTCCTGCAAAACCCGGGTGTGGGAGGAGTTGGGCAAAGCAATGGAACATCACTTACTGATGGCTTGGAGGAAATTTGGGTCCACCATCTGTCCGGTGTCTCGGGAGGGGGAAGCAGTGCACCTTTAACACTGTGTACAGTGGAGACGGGACGTCGTGAACCGGTTGGCAGGACTCTTTGAAGAGCCCCCTCAAATCCACCGGCGTGTCTTCCTCTGAGGAAGTAGAGTTTGGAGAGTCTGAGGTGGGTTCACTTATCTCTGGGGCCGAAGTCACCGAGATGGTCAGGTCAAAAAGACACCTTGGTGTGGATGGGATCTGCCCGGAGTTCCTAAAGACTCTGGATTTTGTAGGGCTGACCTGGTTGACACGCCTTCACAACATTGCCTGGAAAAAGGGAACAGGGCCCCCAGACTGAATGGCAGACCAGGTTGGCAGATCCCCTTCTTAGAAGGCGGATCGGAGAGGTTGTTCGAATTAGACAGCAATCCCACTCCTCAGCATCTCTGGTAAGGTCTATTCAGGGGTGCTGGGGAGAAGGGTCTGTCGGGAAGTCAAAACTCCGACTCAAAACAGCAGTGTGATTTTCATCCCAGCGGACCAGCTTTACGCCTTCTGCAGGATCCTCCAGGGCGCGTGGGAATTTGCCCAACTGGTCTGCGTGTGCTTCGTGGACTTGGAAAAGGCGTTCGAGCGTGTCCCTCGGAAAGTCCTGTGGGGGGTGCTTCAGGTGCACAGGATACCAAAATCCCAGATCCGGGCTGTTCATCCCCTGTACCGCCGATGACAGAGTTTGGTCCGCGTTGCCAGTAGTAAGTTGAATTCCTTTCCGGAGAGGGTTAGACACAGCCAAGACCGCTGTTTGTTGCGGCACTGTTTGTCATCTTTATGGACAGAATTTCTCGGCGCTGTTGTAGCATTGAGGGGTATGGCATGGGGCGGCTCAGTATTTTGTCTCTGCTATTTGCAGACGCCGTGGTACTGTTGGCTTCCTTGGGCAGTGACCTCCAACTCTCACGGAATGAAAACCGGCACCTCCAAGTCTGAGGACGTGGGTGGAATGCCCTCTCCAGGTTGGGGATCCAGCTCCTGCCCCAAGGGGAGTTCAAGTATCTTGGAGTCATGTTCACGAGTGAGGATAGAATGGAACGGGAGATGGACAGCTGTGATGCGGGCGCTGTACCGCTCTGTCGTGGTGAAGAGAGCTGAGCTGAAAGGCAATGCTCTGTTTAACGGTCGATCTACGTTCCTGCCCTCCACTCACCAATGGTCACGAGCTGTGGGTCGCACCCGGAAGAACCAGATCCGGGATACGAGCGGCCGAAATATGTTTCTGCATCGAGCCGCTGCTCTTCTGCGTCGAGGGGAGCCGGTTGAGGTGCTTGAGGCATCCGATTAGGATGCTTTGCGGGCACGTCCCGCCGGGAGGAGGCCCTGGGGACGACCCAGGCCGCGCCGGATGGACTGTGTCTCACAGACGGTTAGGGAACGTATGGGCATCCTCCCGAAGGAGCTGGACAAAGTGGCCGGTGAGCGGGGAATCTGGGCCTCCCTGCTCAAGCTGCTACCAACCACGGAGACAGTAGAAACTGAAAATGGGTACTTGGAAAACTTACTTTAAATAAATGTGGCCTAACCTAATCAATCATATGAATCATATGAATCATCAAATCATATGAAAATGCTCAAAATTATTCAAACAACAACAAAGAGTAAAAACCAAGTGTGAAATGTATTCGTTTTAATTTAATTGAAAATAAATACTAGCACAGCAAAGCAAGTCCACTACAGGGTTCTTGCTCTAACGTTTTGGTAAGAAAACAAAAACAAATCTTCCTGGAAAAAAAAAAAAAAAAAAGCAAAAAAAAACTAATGGGACAAAAAAAAAAAAGACTTCAGTTAATGAATCCATCATCAATCATCTTCTTCCAGCAATATAACTCGAGGTGCATTTCATATTTTCCCAGCTCAACAAGTTAAAGAAAAACAGGCAAAGGACTCGGAAGTGAGGATGATGAAAAACCCGTGGGGGGGTGCCACTATTTTTCTTTTGTAACATGTCGTAACGGTAAACAAACACAGTTGGCAAGTGGCGGGGGGGGGGGGCACCTCCGAGGCCTTGGACCGCTCGAAAAGAAAGAAAGGGGGGGGGGGGGGGCACCCACAGGCAAAGAGAACGTATTGCATAAATATGTACATGACACCAGGCGGTGCCACTTGACGGGAATGTTTCTGGACCGAGACGGAATTCTGCGTCTGGAAGCCTGGTTTTGCGCTCAAAGTGATTGGTCATCCTCACAAGCATCAATGCGTGCGCGCGTGCGTCGGGAACTCAAGCCAAAAAACTGTTCCTTTTCTTCCTTTCATTTCCACCAGAGGGAGACAAGCCGTGCTTTTTGTTCGCTTTCCCCAAAACTCAAAACAAAGAAAAGCCATGGCGTCCTGGCAAACTAGACGTACGACTCCTGAGTTTGGGCCTGGAGAAAAAGACGCACTGCTTGGGCTGGGGTAGGGGTGTCAATCATGCGTTGAGATGATGCACTATGCCAGTGCTGGCTGCAAACTTGCATTGACGGACAAACGGGGATTTCATTGTGATGGACAAATGAAGCCTCGTGATTCACTTATTATATTTTTTGACTCCCCAAGATGGCTTGCTGCCAGGAGCTAGAAGAAATTCAATCAAATTTCCAGTGCGCTCAAAACAAGAGCAGATGATCTAGACTAGTTAAAAAAAAAGTGTTCATGAAGCTTCATTTTCACGTCACTGTGTGTCTTTATGTGTATTTACTCATTCAATGCCGAAGACATTTTTTTACCTTTTTTTTTTTAACCCTAACCATTTTTTTAGCCACTATGATCACTACTGTATGATGACCACACCCCTTTTGCACCATTTTTTTCTTTACAATGCGAAACATTGAACCATTTGATGGCTTTCTTAAGTACAAAAATAATCAATTATCAAATAGATATTGATGACTTTAACATTTGATCACCTAAACAATTGGATAATTTTAGTGCGAGCCAACACTTTTAGCCAACCAAATTTTTAGCCAAAAGATGTCTGCACTCTTTAAAAAAAAACTTTTCTTCCCTCCCAAATGGGAGGACTCTTTAAACTCTTTTTTTAAGTGTTTTTTTTAAAGAGTCTAGACATCTTTTTCCATTTTTCATGATCAATATTAGTTATTTTAATGTACTATGTTGTCTGTGGCTAAAAGAAAAGTCTTCAAGACTGAAAATATTGTTTTTAGCTGTTAAGATGACCACACCCCTGTTGCGTTTTTTTTCTTCTTTACATTGTGGATCAACTTTAGACAGTTTGACGGCTTTTTAAATTAAAATAAGCAATATCCATTAACTAGGTACTAAAGAAATCAATCATCAATTAAAATAACCTATATTGATTACTTCATTATCTAAAGAAACAGATTATTTTGGTGCTAGCCATTTTCAGTCACTCTTTTAGCCAATCACTTGAAAAAGAGATTAAAAAAAGAGAAGAAAATGACGTCTTTGGCATTTGAATGTGTTAATACATAAACACACACATCAGTGATGGAAAAATTAAGATGAATGAGTTATTTAGTGTGTGTGCATGCAAATGTGTATTTGATGTGCATGAGTTCTCATGTATGCATGTGTGTGTATGTGTACATATGTGTGTATTAGTGTGTATCTATGAGGATGTTTCCATGTATTTGTGCGCATGTTTGTGTGGACCATATGTGTGTGTGTGGAGAGAGCGCAACAAGGACGAGAAATGCCAAAGGCCATCTCTGCCCGTTTGCACCAGGTTTTCGTGGCAACGGGCCAACGCCAAAGAAAAATTGGGGATTTAGAGTCACGTGCATGTTTGTCTGGAGCAAAACAAAGTGGGCGGGTGGGGTGGGTGGAGTGCACACGTAAGGCAACGTTTTTGGTGCTTTGTTCCCGGAAAAGAGTAAAAAAAAACAAAAACAAAAAACAAACGCCTGGTCGTCATCTGCTTCAGACAAGAGGGCAATTAGAAAAAGGAGGGGGAGTGGGGGGTCGATCTTCACCACCATGAGGCCAAGAAGGTAATACTGAGATGGAGAGCAAAAATAAATACGAAGAAAGTTGGCCTCCTGCGGAAAAGTGCGGCCGACTCCCGTTTAGTGTGGGTGCGCGCCCACTGTGCAAAAAAACTGGTTCAAGTCCACGAGAGAGACTTCCCGGCTTCCCACGCCCGCCCGCACACCGGGACAACAGAGAGGAGAGACTGGTACTGGTTTTCCTAAAAATGGCTACGTGGAGGCGAGGCGGGTTCCGGGGCCGGCCCCCCGCCCCTCACTCCCGCCCGCTGGCCGAGTAGGAGAACTGCGGGAAGTGAGGCCGGCGCTCGTTGTCGGCGGCGTCCATGCCGTCCTCGTCGTCTGCGCGCGCGGTAGAAAAAGACGCGGGTCAGCCGGACGCTCCCTCTTTCCAACTCGACAGCGCTGCACTCACATTTCTCCGGCGGCGTGATGGTGATGGTCTGCGCCGTGAACTCTTCGTCAAAGTAGCGCGTGTCCGTCTCGGAGCTCACCTGTGGCTGGAAGGGCGGGACCATCTGAAAGAGTTGCGGGGCAAGGATGTTAAGTACAATTCCACGGAAACAAATGTCAGTTTGTTTCCCATCGAAAAACAAACGTTTTCACACTTGTGGATAAGTGGGCACACATCTGGGTTCTACAGACACATTTTACACTGGTTAAAAGAAAATATTGGGCAAAATTCCCTGACTGATTCTTCAATGGGAGCGGGTAGATAAATGACCGTCCGCGCTGTGTTTATCTTGTGTGTGCGCGACTTGTTTTCTTTATGCATATGGACACGTATTGCAAGCTGCCTCGTTTTCCTCGTTTCCCCGCATACATCCCGGACCGGAACCCGTAAAAACGGCAAGGAAAGACTTTCCGTGCCCTTTTTTCACCTTCTTGTCGTAGACGTCCTGCCAGTCCACGCTGACAAAGAAACTGTGTCGCATGATCTCCTTGGCGTCGTCGGGTCCCCCGCCCAGCCTGGGGGAGGAGAAGGTGTAAAAGACGGCAAGGCGACGGGAAAAGTCGGCTCGCACCGCTTGTTGGGGTCCTTGATGAGCAGGCCGGAGAGCAGCGACTTGGCGTCGGCCGACAGCGTGCGCGGGAACTTGATCTCCTCCATGAGGATGAGCTCAAAGAGCTTCTCGTGGTCCTGGTTGTAGAAGGGCAGGCGCCCGCACATCATCTCGTAGGTCACCACGCCCAAACCCCACCAGTCCACCGCGCGCCCGTAGTCGTTGTCCTCCAGCACCTGCCGGCAAAACAAATCATGACGCTCACTGTACAAGCGGACCTCGCTCGTAAAAACAAAAAAAACAAAAAAAAGACTTTTTGAACACATTTACCGACATCTGAAATTGTAAATTTAGTTAGGTAGGCGCTTTCAGTGCCGTGGATGAGAATTTTCCTTCTATAAAATACTTTGGTTGTGTGCCGGTGAAAAGAATTCTTTTTTGAACGAATGGATCCATGACCCTCGTGGCCAGCGCTCCCCTTAACGTTATGACAATCAAGCACTGTTTTAATGTACATAGTTATATACATACGCAAACTGTTATTTTACCATCAAAAACACCTTCTCACTCTTTTTGTTCATGTTTTATTGACGCAAGGACTGCGAGATTTTTCAGACGCTAGTAAAAACAATATTTGCGTCAAAGTCACTAATTTTCTCCTTTTGTCTAAAATAGTGATTAGTAAAGAATGGAAAATGATTGAAACTTAAATCTATACTCTTTTTTTAGGTCAAGAATGGAGTCCCACCTTTTATACGGTACCACCAATGTCTACATCTTCATACAATAAAATATTATGTTGGCCTTGAAAGATGCGTCAAAATGCGGGAAATCGGCTGGCACTCTAGGAGTTGCCTTTTCAGATAATGCTTGGCACTGAAAGAGTTAACATAAAAGGCTAGCGCAAAAGAAAAAAATAACTTTTTGACAGCATGGGACAAGTCCGACCTCAGGTGCTAGATACTCAGGCGTCCCGCAGAAGGTCTTCATGGTAGCTGTGTCCGTGATGCCTTCTTTGCACAGGCCGAAGTCGGTGATTTTGATGTGTCCGTCTTTGTCCAACATTAGGTTCTCCAGCTGCCCGCAAAAAAACAAAACAAAACAAAACAAAAAAAAATAAATCACATTTCACACACATCACAAATCGCACTTTTCAAAACATACAACTTCATATATTGAGTAGGTTTTATTGACTAGGTAGATACACATTTTTCAAAAACATGTTTTTTTTGTCACAACCTAATATTCTACACTTGCTGTACAATGACAATAAAGGTGTCCTTTTACATTGTACTACCAAAACACTATACTCAAAATAAATAAATAAATGAATAATTCTTTGAAAATATGACTTTTTTGGGTTAGGGTTTATTCCCTTATTATCTCCTGCTTGGTTTCTTTTGTCATCATCCTCTTACTTCTTCCTTTACCGCCACTAGCAATTTTAGAAGCCATGTCTAACAGATAAAGTTTGCAAAGTCTTCACAACATTCCTTCCTTCCGTTTTTCACTCATTTTCTCTCTTTCCTTCCGTCCCGACCAGCTGTGCCATCAAGCTAGATGAAGGCGTTTGACCAATAGCATATCGGCATCTCCGTGACTGACACCGTGACTGAAACGGTGACTGTGACATTGTAAGAGCAATAGCATATCAGAGTTACCGTGTCATGCGTGAGCAGATGATTTCGTTGAAGTAGTAAAACGATGTCAATTGTACGTACACATTGACTGGCAACGCGTGGTGAAATCAGAAATAAAACCTTCACGTATTTACACTCACATTTAAAATTAGTACCATAACCTACTGTGTAGTTAATTTAAATAACATGGATACACAAAGGACAAATGGCATTTTCCTCGGGGGCAACGTGATTTGAGCTGAGTGGAGACGCAGGTGAGCAGAGACCAACCCGCAGAATTTATGTATTTATTTTCTTGAACAAGAACTTTTCTCAAACTAAAACATATCACCGGCGATTTCCTTCTCTTTAATCCGTAATAGAAGAAGCCTCTCCATTTTGTTGTCGAGCGAGGTCCGTCCCCCGGCAAGGAAAGTCTTGCCCTTAGAAGATTGCCGAGCGGTTCCGTCCATACTCACGAGCAAGGTTAACTATGCATGCGCCTCCTTCGTATTTTTTTTATTTATTATCTCCTGCTTGGTTTCTATTGTCATCATGTCTTACTTCTTCCTTTACCGCCACTTGCAATTTTAGAAGCCATGTCTAACAGATAAAGTTTGCAAAGTCTTCACAACATTCCTTCCTTCCGTTTTTCACTCATTTTCTCTCCTTCCTTCCATCCCGACCAGCTGTGCCATCAAGCTAGATAAAGGCGTTCGGCCAATAGCATATCGGCATTTCTGTGATTGACGTGATGCCGTCCAATAGCATTTCAGTGAGTGAGACCGACCGTGACCTTAATCGACCAATAGCATATCGGCATCTCCGTGACTGACTCCGTGACTGACTCCGTGACTGACACCGTGACTGAGACAGTGACTGAGACATTGTAAGAGCAATAGCGTTCAATGTTGCCGTGTCTAGCGTCGTCTATTAATTTTGTTGACGCAGCAGAGCGAAAATATCTGAACTAATAGAATGGCCTGCATGTCAGATTGTTCGTAAGACGAAAGGTTTGCACGTAAGTGGGGGACAAAAAACTCCCTGGTCCACGCTCGTAAGTCGAAATGTTCGTAAAAGAGGGTGTTCGTAAACCGGGGACCGACTGTGTATATATATATATATATATATATATATATATATATACAACGAATCCAACGCTTTGTAACTGAAAATGATATTAAAAGAAATAAAAAGGTTTTGTTCAAAGGGAGAAATTTTGTATAGCGATAAAACAAATTGTTGAGGCTCCTCAACCCCACAAACGGAAGAGAATTGCATTTCAAAGAATACAATCATGAAGCGCAGTGAATGCGTAGCAGCAGTTTTGAAGCTGAAAAGTTGAGCCGCAACAACAAGAGTAGAAGGATGTTACCTTGAGGTCCCGGTAGACGATCTTGGCGGAATGCAGGTAATCTAGGGCAGAGACGATCTCGGCGCCGTAGAAACGCGTGCGGTCCTCGGAGAACACTCGTTCCCGCGACAGGTGAAAAAACAGCTGCAGGTAAAAGACGACCGTCACCTTTGCACCCTTTCCAAATCAATCACCAAATACAACAAAATATTCTTTTATCCCAATCATTTTATTCACTATTTTATTCTTTTTATCCTTGATTTTATTCGATGTTTCAACCTTACTCATTCGTCTTATCAGAAATAGCGTTTTATATCCTTGAGCTATTGTGTCTGTTTTTACGATGTTCTTATTGTTTTGTACAGCACTTTGCTGTGGCTGTTTAAAAGTGCTTAACAAATAAAGTTGGATTGGATTGGAACAGAGGACATCATCTTGGCTCCTTTGGCAACCACCAAGTGGCAGTAGGGAAGTCCTTTTACCATTGGTTGCGCCAATGACAACCATGGTTGAGAAGAGAAGTTGCGTTTTTTTGGTGTATTAAAGCGAAAAAAATGTCGTAAATAGGGGACAAAAAAAACATCGCAGTCCACGTCGTGAAGTGAAAAAAATGTCAGGCAGGGACATCGTATACAAATTTATGTATAATAAATAAACAACGCCTTAAGTATCGACTTAACACTTAAGTATCCGGAAATATATTGGCTGTTGGCCAGGAAATGCAAGATATACCATTTTTTTTTAAGATAGAACTTTTAAAATTCCCTAATGAAAGACGTTTTTGGTCAAGTCAACCTCAGCAATGCTTTGTTTTACCTGTAGTGTATGTGACAGATGAAATTGAGACATATTTAAACAAATGTTAATGAAACCGTCTTCCATAGTTGTAGGGCTGGCAGTTTTAAATGTCATATAAAGCATTATAACGCTATCCAATGGACGTAATTGTTAACTGCACTCTGACTTCTGACTGCTATTTTCAATTGTGGGATATTTAAAAAATGCATAGCCTAGGGTTAAACCCCTTAGCTCATATTTTCTGTACGGCCGCGGACCTGGTGATCACTTTAAGTGTAAGTATTAAAACAGAAATACACACTAATGTGAGTGCAGACAGGAGTAGTCCAGCACCTGACAATGACAGACAAGAAAAAAATGGTCAAATTTAAAAAATGGCGTACCGACAGCGACAGAAATCAGGTGGGGCTCTGACCAATGTGGGACCAGCAAAAAAATTTAAGTTGCCCACCTCTGGCCGTGCTACTGATTTATTTCTGCTGTTCGGTGGAATTTTGTCAAGCTGACGTGGTGAACATTTGAAAAGACAGGGATAGGATCCAACTAAAATAAATAAATAAATAAATAAATAAACTAAAAGAGAAGGAAGAAACTGTTTTGCAGCTGGTACCACATACATTGAGCATTTCCACGTAGTCAAATAGTGGGAGAAAAAAAAAAAATCAAAGAAAGATATAAGAGCATGTTCCGACCTCTCCTCCGTTGACGTACTCCATGACGAAGCAGAGGCGGTCCTTGGTCTGGAAGGAGTACTTGAGAGACTGGAGCACAAGACGGGAAGGCAGGAGAGGCTTTGCTTTTGCTTTCCAAAGGCCATTTAGGACTTGAACTCACTCACCGTCAGGAAGGGATGGCGGGTGTTTTTTAGGACCCGGCTTTCTGTCAGCGTGTGAGCAACTTCATCCTGTGGCAAAATAGGACAGCAGAGTTCCATCAAGCATCGATTCAAATTAACGCTTTCGGAGCCAAATGGGAAAAGGTAACCCCTAGAGCAGATTTTCTCAATTTTATTTTGCTTGGCCCCCCACCCAGGAAAAAGAAAACCTTTTGTGTCCCTACTCAATCGCCCCGACTATAAATAATCTATAAAATTGTGTAAGTATTTTGACATTAAAAAAAGAAACTATTACAGTGTTTATACAGGTTAGTCTAAAGCTGAAAAAAAACGCATCAAAGTGCCTAAAAAGATACCAACCATTACTTTATTGGAATTACACTTCACATCACAAAAACAAAGCCCTTTCCCTGCGCTCATCCGGGGCCCCTCTGGCATCGCCTTGCTCCCGCCCCAATATTTGAGAATAACTGAGATAAAGCGACAGCTAATTTAGAGCCTTTTGATGAGTCTTTCAAGGCCGACAAATAATTGTGTGCTATATCTATGCAAACATGGCTGGTATCACGTGAAAGAAAAAACTACGATTCTACTTTATTCCTTTAGTACCGTATTTTTCGCACTATAAGGCGCACCAGATTATAAGGTGCACCTTCAATGAATGGCCTCCTTTAAAAACGGTTTTCAAATATAGGGGGCAGCGCATTATAAAGCGCATAGAAGAGAAGCTACAAAAGTGGCTGGGCTCGCGTTATGCATCCACTAGATGGCACTGCGCTAAAGGGAATCTCAACAAAACAATCAGACAGGTCAGTCAAACATTTTAACCAGCAATCAAGAATAAAGATGGTTTGTGGAAGAAGAATGGGGAAAAAAATACCTCTTGATTACATTAAAATAATGGAATGTAGTGACTTGCTCAGTCTGGTGCAGCCATATTTTCCATTGTGAACAATGTCACTGCACGCTGTTGCCCATTAAATAAATAAATAATAAACAAATTACAGTTACAAAAGAGTGTTTAGACAAACGCCAAGACAGTTTAAAAGAATAGAATCATGATTCAATTAAATATGAAACTTCAATTTTTTCATCACACTACGACCAAAAACCTTAAGATATATTGTTTTGATGATTTGTAAACAGCTTCTGGACTTATTCGATAAAATCACGATTTCTTTAAAAGAGCTTTTTGTGGCTTGTCTCCAAATAAATTGCTTCAACATTGGAGTATATGTGCCATATTAAAATTTCAAACAGAGGGTTGTAAAAATTTTAATTGCAAAAACTACATTTATAACTAAAATACTTAGGCAAAAAATGTAGAATTTACATGATGATGAAGTTTTTTTTTTTTGTCCCTCAAAAATGAAAACTCACAATTTATGCATGGTATAAGGCGCAGCACATTATAAGGCGCATGCAATAGAAGCTTTAAAAGAATATAATTATGATTCAATTAAATATTACATTTTTAAATTAAATATTAAATTTTTGAGCCAAATTGCAACCAAAAACCTTCAAATATATTGTTTTGTTGATTTAAAAAATGTTGGTCATTTATTTTATAAAATTGCAATTTCTTTTACAAATATTTTGCGCCTTTCCCCATGTAAATTGCTTAAAAACTGGAGCACATAAATCAAATCAAAATTTAAAGGGAGTATGTGTAATATTTCACATGCACCCTTGGGAGCTTTAGGGGCATCAGGTAAATACAGCAACACACACTCCGCCACTGACTGAAGCTATAACAGACATGGCGACATTCGGAGGAGTGACACCTCCCATATTATAACATTTCATGATAACTAGACCGATAATTATGTTTAAAACATACTACTGGACGTTAAGAACACATTTATTTGCAAGTTTTTGAAATTTATAATAATTTAATTGATTCATTTTTAATGAAAAGCAGTCTACATATGACATTAAAACATGGGTGTTATACACACTTTAATTGTAAAAAAAAAATAAAAAATAAAAATATCGAGCTAAAATGCAGAAATAAAAATGGAAGAATTTACATGCCGATCAAGTATTTTTTTCTTCCCCCCAAAATTAAAGGTGGCGGTTTATGCACGGTATAAGGCGCACCAGCTTACTAAGCGCACTGTCAGCTTTTGAGAAAATTGAAGTGTTGTGTTTCCCCAAGTTTAGGATTGTGTGTATATGCCAAAAGACCACAATTAATAAATTAGTTAAATGGAATCCCTTTTCGTGTTCTCTAACCGGCGCACTCTTAATTGAAACAGCTGGAGGCATGGTAACTTTTACATGATCCTCTCAGTTTACATAATATTCCTGCGTGTGAATGAAGATGGACTTGAACGTCGATTCAGTCTGCCCGCTTCTATTATTCAAAACAATGCCGTAAGAACCTCAGCTAACAGGAGCTGCTGTTACCTGCAACAGGCATTTGATGCTAACAGCCAACTCACGTCCCCCTCCTCTAGCTCATTCCATTAGGCTAATTATTAATTAACTCTTTCAGTGCCGTGGATGAGTATTTTCGTCATGTAAAATATTCAGGTTGCGTTCCAGTGACAAGAATTCTTATCAACCTTTTTTTTAAAAAAAAAATTAAGTAAGAATGCGGCTGATGTAAAAATGCAAAACCCGGCTTATGTGGCTGACAGATCAATCTTCCTCAACTGGTGTCGAAAAAAAAAGTTAGCGTTATAGGACGCACACATACATTGGGCCTTAGTTTTTAGGGGAAAAAAGTGCATCTTATATCTAAGGAATTACGGTATTTGACAAGATGAGGATTCTCATCCTTGGCACTGAAAGAGCCAAGAGCAAATAAATTGGAGGCTAAACCGTGTTGCCGAGACTCCTTTGCAAAAAGGTTGCACGCCTTTGTTTTCTTTACCGCTTTGTTCTACTCTGCTGTCTACGGTCGTGCTTTTTTTCCTCTCTTCTGCAAGTGATCCTGTTAGAATAAGTTTATATAGCTTATGCCATATTTGTTTCTTCAACATGTATATTGGTTGGTATGGATATTTTCTGTTGGAATTATCATGTCTCCTGCAGCTGTAATGAATCACACGAATGATGACCTCAAGACCTAATCACAGGGATGATGACCTAATCACAGTATCAAACAGTAATGGGTCTGTCGCTATGTTCCTGGTCCAGTATATGGACTTCGACCTACGTTCCCCACTATCAGAAGCTATCAGATTCTGATTGTTATCTTGCTGACATAATTTCTCAACTAACTTTTCAGGGCAGCAAGTGTTTTTTTTTTTAACTAGGGCCAACTCTTAAGAATGAAAGAGGGGGGGGGGGGGGGGGGGGGGGGGGGGGGGACAGAACCTGTAACCAAAACCCGAAGAGGATCTGAGAAGGTCAGTTTCCTGTCCACTCTCCTCGCCAGAAAAAAAAAAAAAAGTTGTCTTCCTTCCTGTTTGTTGTTTATCAAATGTTCTAGGTCGCCAGAACCTGCCAAATCCAATATGGGCAAGTGCTGCAAGTAGTGGGTGCCATACCTTGGCAATGATGACTTCCTTCTTGAGGATCTTCATGGCGTAGTAAGTTCCGCTGGCCTTCTCCCGCACCAGGATGACTTTGCCAAAGGTGCCTTTACCCAGAAGCTTCAGATAGTCAAAGTCATTCATTGTCTGCACAATAGGTAGGGGCGGAAAAAGAAGACGTTAGCCACTCTAAAAGTCACATGTGGGGGGACACAACAACCCGTTGTATTATTTTGCCATCCAAATGTTTGAGGAATACTGTATCTATAAAAATGGAAAAAATTCTGGTTGACCAGAGGTGTCAAACACACAATGAGGTTTATTCTGGTCCCTGCAAAATTCCGTGAAGCATTGGAAAAAAATTAACAGAACCGAACCCATCAGCCCGCTCTCTATACTGTAATGCCCGTGCGTATGTTGAAGCATTTACTCAATGGTGGATCTGCCTGATCCCTTCTTTTATAGAAAAAAAAAAACTGAAAAAAAAAAAACAGTTAAAAATGTACACATATTTCATCCCAAACTGCTGTCAACCACAACACACTTTGTGCTCTAATAACAACTGACTCAGTATTCATGCTCATCAACAAATGTGACAACATGCAAAAAAATCTTACGCTTACAAACGATACAAAGACCTGCACTGCAAATTAAAAACAAAACAAAACTAACAAACAAAAAATTAGCTAGCGTGTACTAGTCCCAAGCGGCTGTGAGTCGCCAATCATGTTTGTACTCATGTGCTCAATAACAAATCACCGAGTCCTCCTTTGCAGGCTTCCTCGTGCTTAACAACGAACATAACAATACGGAAAAATTCTTATTTTTACAAGCAATACGAAGATGAGCACAGCAACTTACAAGACTGAGTGGTCAGTGACCAGCTTCATTGACATCAAGTGGAACACTCACGTGAGCGTTAACATTTAGCTTTGTTGTGCTACTGCTCATCGCACATAAAATCACCCTGAAGAGATTCCCCATCCATCTGGGCCACATTCACCTTTGGCCCCTTTAGATTTTACTATAGTAGAAACGATCAGTGGAATATTTTGTCTTCAATTTGTATGTATTTGGCGGGTCAGGACTTCTTCTTTATGAGTTTTTTCTTTTTTTGTTTTTGTTTTTTGTTTTGTTTTTTTACGCATGTCATTACGTGGGTCACACCCAGTGTCCAGAATGAGACACTACGTCATTTTGCTCATTTTACCTCTGGAAACTGTTGGGTCACCGGGTCTCGCAATAATAAAAAAACTAAGGGTTCCAACAGAAATGTTTGGAGTCCCAAAAATTGTGCAATAAAAAGAACAAAGTACCGTATTTTCCACACTATAATGTGCACCGGATTATAAGGCGCACCCTCAACTCATGACATATTTTAAAACTTTTTCCACATATAAGGCGCACCATCAATTCATGACATATTTTAAAACATTTACAATCACAATATAATAATACTCAAAGTAATAACAATAATAACTCAAACATTAACTCTAAACTCTCATTAGTATAATAACCCAATGTCAATATGACCAACCTTGTTGGTGCACCATCAGCGTTTTAAAAAAATTAAGGTTTTTAGGTACGCCTTATAGTGTGGAAAATACGGTAAATCTAAGGTTCAAACTGCATGTTGACGATGTGAGCGAAACACAGCAAATGTCACAGTAAATGTACTAAAATGGAGTGAACTTACATATCGCGTCAGTCATTATCTTCTTTATATCGCAACCAACTGATAATAACGGTCAATTTGGTTAAAAAAAAAAAGTCTGCTTTTTAATTGAGTGGTTTTTTTTTTCAACATGTCTGCTTTGTTCTTCTTGAGTTTCATTGTCGCTTCTTTACTTTCCGGTTCATTGTTACCTGATTGTGTATTTTTTGACTTGTCATACATAAAAAAAAAATGCTGAGTTTACTTTTTTTATGGGCCTAAAAACAGCACTTTTTTAGAAGGCATTTTAGAAGGCAAGGGGGGTTAAAAAACACACACACACAGATCCCAGCATCTTTGTAAGGACAAACAAGTCCACTGTGCAAATTTTCTGTGAAATAAATTTGAACAGATTTTGATTGGGACATTTGGATATGTGTCTTTCATAGTCTTAAATCGCTTAATCATGTGTTACATACAAAATATGTATTTTTTTTTTAACAAATGAAAAAGAAAGATCATAGAAAATTTCCATTTGTTTCATGCAACTTAAAACAAATATGCAATATCAT
This sequence comes from Hippichthys cyanospilos, assembly GCF_059441005.1. Classification (NCBI taxonomy): domain Eukaryota; kingdom Metazoa; phylum Chordata; class Actinopteri; order Syngnathiformes; family Syngnathidae; genus Hippichthys; species Hippichthys cyanospilos. Next base: position 3,135,866 of record NC_142375.1, read on the forward strand.
CATGATACTTAACTTTCTTTATTCTTTTTTTAATTCACTGTATTTTTTGGTCGACAAGCCATGACTTTTTTCTCATGATTTGAGCCCTGGGGCTTATAGTCCAGTGTGGCTTATCTGCTCTTTAAGGTTTTTTGTTTTTTTTTCACCACCAGGTGACAATCCATCGGTCAAGTAAATGTGTGTATCTGTTCAAAGTGTCAATTTATGGAACGACTGTGAAACAGAAATGAAAATATGTGAATCATGGGCTGTGCTCAAAAAGAGTTTTAAAAATATATTATTAAAAATAGAAAAATTAGGTCTTAATTGAATAAGACCTTGTATAAATGTTTAGATGTAAATTTGATAGACAGTACAGTATACAATTGCATTTATATATTTATGATTGTATATGTAAGTAATGTGCGATGTGTTTATATGTTCACTAAAGTAATCAATAAAACAAAAGGAGACAGAAGAAGACACTTTGGAACTATTGATTTTGTGTTAGAATCGCTCTTTAAATCTGCTGTTTTCGGTTGGTGCTATGTTGAAAATATTCCTAGATATCTGCTCAACATACAGGCATGTTCAGTCTGTCGGAGATGTTGCTATAAGCAGGCATTAAAAAGAAATGAATAGAAAACAAAAACTTCCATAGACCATCTTTCTGTGTAAATATCTGCCATTACGACCTGCGGTTTATAGTCGAGAGCGGATTATCCCTGACATCTGTTATCTGCTCAGTTTTTGCTGACAGGGCTTCTACACCGGTACGGTTTATAGTCCGGAAAATGTGGTACTTTTGACAATATATTTACAGTTGACCCCTTGTATTTGTGAGCTGTATGGGTCCAGGCCAATGTGCAGGGCAAAAATCTAAAAATGTTTTTTTTTTTTTTTTTAGATATACTGTACTGTTAACAGTGATGATTTGACCTGTCCGGCCTGCTTGAGGATAGCTTTTCCTCTATGCCCCTGAGCCATAACGAGTTTGACACCCCTGCCATAGGACATGCCCGCACTGTTACTGAAATGAGGTGATGGGCGACTGGACCGACCTTGCGTTTGTAGTGGCTGATGGAGGTGTCCATCTCCTCTTCGTTGACATTCTCGATCTGCGAGGTGGGGCTGCTGAGGATGCCCTCCTCCTCCTGTTTGGCCAGCGACTCGGCCACCATCTGGATGGCCTCCGCCCACTCGTCCCTGCCGGTCGTTCGGCCGTTAGCGTCCGTGCTCACCATTGTGCGTGCCCCCCGCCCACTACCCGCTTTCCTGCCTTTATTCTCACTCCGGGTGCCCCTGCACCGGAAATCTACAATTGGGCTCGCCGCAAGCGTGGGTGCCTGCCACAAATTTGACATTGTTTAAAAAAAAAAAAAAAAAAGCCAAAACAAGGGGTTGCATTTTCATTTGGATGACATCATAAGCCACGGGTATCCTGCATGTTTTCTAACCCGATCTCTCAAACACACCTGATTCAAATTCATTTTCAAACTCCTAAAGAGCTTGCTAATAAGCTAATCAATATTTTATGTGTTTTCACATTTTTCAAGAGGCCAGACATTCAATCCCAGATACTTAAGTATCAATTTAACCACCCAAGTATTTGAGAATCAATATCTGAACTCTTAAAAAATGTCAAAATACGTGCGTATAATATGAGCCTATTAGCAAGTTCTGCAGGAGCTTGAAAATTGAATGAGTTAATGGGTCATTCCAGAATTGGAGGACATTTGACATCCCGCCTATCAAATTTGAAATAATCTACACACACAACACTAAAACATGCGGTTTCTGAGTAAATGTATTTGTCCTGAGACCAAATCTAAAAATAAATAAATAAATAAAATACAAAACTAAGAAGATCAGAAAACTAAACGAAGAAAATCAGAAAAGTGAAGGTTGACTATTCAAGAATTTTCAAACCAAAATGTCCTCCAGTCCGGGAGGGCCGGTATCCTCCGTGTTTTTGATGTTTCTCTCTCAGACAAAGCCTGATTCCAATGATTAGGATTGTTTTCAAACTCCTGCAGAGCTTGCTAATAAGATAAGATTTGAATCAGGTGAACCAGCAGGATATACCAGTCCTCCAGCACATGAGTTCCACACCAATGTCACAAGCAAACCATCCAAAATAACATTCAGCACTCAATCTCTATTGTTTGTAGGATGAAGGAATTTTTGTGTTAGGGAACACCTCTCCATTAAATGAAGAAATATTCTTTTTGAGACAATTTTGGATTTTAAAATCAAATTTTGAGGTTTTCAAACTAATGTATCAGTATAATGTTTTTGAATTTTCTCTCTCAAACACACCGGATTCTAAACGATCAGGATCATTTTCAAGGTCCTGCTGAGCTTGCTAATGAGCTAACCATTTGAATCAGGTATGTTGGGGAGGGATGGATAGAAAACATGCAGGATACTGGCCCTTGAGGACTGGAATTCTACACATGGGCCATAAGAGATCTTCACATGTCAACAGAAAGAGGAAGACCTCTATATCATAGGTGTTGAACTCCAGTCCGTGAGAGTCGGAATCCTGTGTGTTTTACAGTTTTCTCCCCCCAACACACCTGACTCACATGATTATTTTATTAGCAAGCAGACAATGCTTGATCCTAATCATTTGAATCAGGTGTACTTGAGAAAGAGGTTTGCAAAACATGCAGGATACCGGCCCTCAAGGACTGGAGTTCGACACCTGTGCTCGATATTGTCTATGTTATTCCTCCATATCATAGACGTCAAACTCCTGTATGTTTTCCTGTTTTCTAACACCAACACACCTGATCCAAATGATTAGCTTATAAGCAAGCTGGGCAGGAGTTTGAAAATAACCTAATCATTTGAATCAGGTGTGTTTGAGAAAGAGGGTTCGATGGTATGTATGATGTCTTTTTTTTTTAAACCCAAAAATGCTTTGCACTGGTAAAGGGGTAATTGGCTAAAAACATATTTCACAGGAAGTACATGACTGAAAACAGAGGGTTGAGAACCACTAGTCTAAGGATAACTCAGAAAATAAATCAAAAAGAAAGGAATGCAAAACAAATGAAAACCGTCTTTGAATCCTGGTTGTGCCCTTTCCTTTGTGTTATTCGAAGGCTCACCTTTCGTCCGGTGTGTCCACATGGAAAGTCCTCTCGATAACAGTTGTCCACTGCAGACAACGGATGATGAAGGTGTTGGGTTTGGGACGCTCCGTTTTCATTAGCTGACATTCTGAGAACAAAGCATACACACACATACGCAAGTTCAAGTTTAATAACTGCACCATCAAGGCTCATTTTCGTTAGCCTGTTTAGCACGATGTCAATTTATTGTAGTTTTATTGCTGTTTCAGTGTTTTGTTTTTTTTACTTGTAGCAAGCATGCGTGCATGCGTTGCCTCTTATTTGGAAAAGGAGAATCTTATGTTATCTTTCAATGCCATTTAGGTGTGTGGGAATTGCGAAACTGACATGGACTCTATCGATCAAATGTGTCAAATCTATGGCCCGTGGGCTGGTTCTGGCCCTCACATGGGTTTAATCCGGCCCGCAAGATGATTTTGTAAATAATAAAATGATCAGATTTTTTATTAAATAAACAAACATTTATTGATAATTATTTCTTTTTGAGAACAGACCCACGAATTAACATTATTTTTAGTGGACAATTATTTATGAATAATTAGGTTAACGATTTATTTTTGTGAAGAGATGTCTACTATGATAGCAAAAGAAGACACTTTATATTGAATATTTTTCTGTGGAAAAACATTTATTGATCATTATTTCTTCTTGAGAACAAGTCAGACACTTAATGTTGATTATTTTTTGTGGATAAATATTTATAAATAATTAAGTTAAATGGTTAGGTTTATTTTTTTTTTTGAGGACCAGTACAAATGAAGTTTGAAAGGTTCTAAAGTTAAATAAATCAGACACTGACGTCATTTTTTAAATACTAATACTAATACTAAATTTTTGGTAAACCTCAAATGCTTTGCGCTGGTCAAGGGGAACTTGGCTGAAAAATTATTTCACAGGGGGTACAACACTGAAAAAAGGTTGAGTCAAATACATCCTGCACAGTAAAGGGATGTTTTCACATCTTACTTGCGACAGAGAAGTTGTTGAGGGGGTAAGCCAGGTCCGAATCCTGCGGTTTGTCTTTGTAGCCGATGAAGGAGCCGTCCGTCTTCAGCAGAAAGTAGCGAGGACGCCAGTTCTTGATGTACTCGCCTGCCCACAAGAATTTACGCATCAACCTTTTGTTTTGTATTTTAAACATGAAAAGTCAACTTTTTGGAGCTTTTAAGCATGTTCCAATGTTGATTTGTCACCCTAAATAATGCCAACGTATTATTTTCCTTCATTTATGCATTTCTAAGCATTCCTTGCTTATTGTGCGCTCTCAAGCCGGCCCCGCCCGTGCAGATGAAAACAGCTTGAAGCTCGCTTGTGACGACAGAAGCAAGGCAGGTGCAATTGGCAAGTCCCCACCACCACAGCCTGTGCGAGAGTAAATACACCTCCACCGTTTCTGAGGAGACGTTCAGGTGTTTTACTTCCGGTTTCATTCTGCTGTTGGAGAAGAGAGATTTTGCACCGAGGCGGCCAAGTAAACAGCAACGTTTCATTTATTAGCTGACTGATTTTATAGGAGGAATGAATTTTGCATTTGAATGTCAGTTAAACTCCTGCTTTTGTCCCTTTTATTAACGCTGTTGAAGTAGTCCTAATCAGCTGTGAACCTCGTGAGGATGTGCGGTCACCATGATGGATGGATGCATGTTGTGCGGCCTGAGCTGCAAGATGGCGCAGCAGCTTTACGGTAACAGCAAACGAGCCGTTTTACTTCCCGGTTAGAAAGATCAGTACCATAAAACTCCTATTCAATAAGAAATTAAATTGCTTATGTGCTAAATATCATTTATATGCACATATTACACTGTGGAAAGTATTTTAATATCATGTTACTGCCCCTTTGAGGAATGTGGCAGGCAAGTTCGCGATGACGGTTTTTCGTGACTATAAAACGAGGAAGCAGCCTCCTCCAGCTTTCCAAGCTCGAACATCGTCAAATCAGTTATCATCCACAAGCAAATCTAAGTCTTCATATTTCTTCTGGAAGCTTGCATTTTTTGAAATTTTGAAAGACTGTATCTCCTCCAATTCTGAAGCAATTAATATGGGGACCAGGTGCAAAAACAGCCAGTTTTGTAAAAAGAATGTTATCAAATCAATCCAGAAACTGTTATTAAATCAACAAAACAATATATTTGATGGTTTTTGGTTGCAATTTGATTCAAAAATGAAAGTTGAACGTTTACCGATAGTTGCATCATAATTATATTCTTTTAAACTTTTGATTGGGCTTGGCATTGATCTAAACTGTGTTTTAATGTAATTAAGAGGTAAGTTTCCCCATTATTGTTCCAAAAATTATTTTTATTCTTAATTTCTGATTGTCTATTAATAAAGTTTGCGTGACTAATTGGTTTTGTTGGGTTAATTTTTAGTGCAGCTCCATCTAGTGGATGCATAACGCAAGCCCAGGCACTACTGTAGCTTCTATTCTTTGTGCCTTGTAATGCAGTGCGCCCTATATTTGAAAACACTTTAAAAATATGCAGGCACAGGGAGAACATGCAAACTCCACACGGGAAGGTGGGAATCGGAAGCGAAACGGCCACCTCAGAGTTCTGAGGTGGATGTGCTAACCACTAGCCACTGTGACACACTGACAAAGTGATTGATGGGCGATGAAGTCACCTCTTTTTTGCACCCATCCTTCCTTGACGACGTTCTGGTCGCTCATGGTGGCAGGGTCTCCTCCTCGTCACAGATTCTCCCGGGCTTGCCTTGTCTCCTTCGTGTCACCTTCTCTCTCCTGCCTCCTTGTTTCCTTCCTTCCTTTCTTCTCTCGTGTCCTTCCTCCTCCTCTTCCTCTTCTGCTGTGGTCAGACGCTACCCTGGTGAGTCAGCCTGCCGGGAAAGCAAACAAAGCCCAGGTCAGTGGATTGTTGACTTTTCTAGGGGCAGTTGAGGCACAGCTCAAATTCATTTTGACATAAATACCGAGAGTTGCGCACCATCCGTGTTCTACCAAGTTTATAATTGTGTGTGATATGCCAAAAGAACACAATTAATAAACGAGTCAAATACCTTTCCATGTGCACTCTTAATTGAATCAGCTGGAGACATCATAACTTTTGCATGATCCTCTCAGTTTTGGCAATATTCCTGTTTGTGAACAAGGATAGACTCAAACGGTCCGCTTGCTTCTTTTATTGAAAATAATGCTGTAACAAGCTAAGCTGCATCAAAACTCGGCTTATGTAGCTGAAGGATCAATCTTCTTTGAAGGTTGTCGAATTAAATAAAAAATCAAATCTTTAAGTTAGCGTTTATAGGAAGCACCCATACTTTTGGCCTTCGTTTTTTGGGAAAAAGTGTGTCATATTTGTGGAATTACAGTACATCACAATTTAAAAAAATGCTCATCTCAAACTATGCTCCCCATGGAAGGGGCACAACGGGGGATCTGGGAAAAAAACACCTAAGCATGGCATTGCTTGAAATAAAAGCAATAGATTCTTGAAGACTTGCTTGTGTGGGAGGGATTTTATTTGTGTGGGAGGGATGCGCGTTTTCTATGGAACCTATCATTTGATTATCAAAACTGGTGACTTCTACTCTGATCAGAGCGACGCTTGCTACTTCTATTTTGTATGCTTTATTCTTCTGTGGGCCGACAAGAACGTTAGCTCGAGTGGCCTCGCCGCATCAAGGAAGGTGACAGCAATCCATGCAAACGTGCTATGGCCTCATGAGGCTCCTCCGACTGTGGATGTCAACAAAACCCGACAACAATGGCCGAGAAGCCGGTGTTGCGCTTCCTGAGTCGCGACCCTCCCGAGTAGCAGCAGCAGCGCTCAAACCGGGTCGCTTCCGATCCAACAAACGGAACCGGAGCTTTTGTTTCAAGGGCGTGCATGCGCTCATTTATTTGTTACATAACAACATCCGCTAGGCGGGCTTCCATTTTCTTTCCGAGGAGAGCAAATGTCTGCCGGCCGGCGAAAGGCGACCGCCGCTTGTTCGATGCGTCGCCCGGCGTGTGGCTTGCAGGAGGCGGCGTGGAGCCGGGCGGGCGTCTTTCACTCAGCGGATGCTAGCGGGAGGGGGGAGGGGGGTGCTAAATGTAGCTAAAGTGGCCGTGATGCCGCCTTCATATCAATTCGAATTGAAAATGGCGGTGGGGGGTGTACGGCATGGCGACGCCAAGACACGACCCCCCCCCCCCCCCCGGAAGGGCAGCATCCCTCCAGAGCGCGAACCCCGCTAACCGCAGCTAGCCTAGCGTGCTAACATTGCTGCTCACCCGCCACCACCACCCCCCTTAAAAAAAAATAAAAAATAAATAAAAATTTTGGTCTCGCGGCCCTTCCAGCCTCGGTGCCCGGCGGCCCTCTCACCTGGTGGTCCAAGAACGACCAGGATGCCCCCTCCCAGTCCTCCCCCTCCGCCCGGACGGCCGCTCGAGCATCCGATGGTCCCTCAGTGCCGAGCGCAGGAGGCGGACAGATCCATAGCCCCCGGTCTCGGGGCCCGAAAAGGACAGACGGAGAGAGTGCGGCGGCGACGGAGGAGGACAAACGGACGCACAGACTAACAAACGCCGCTCGTGTCCCTCCACTGCTACGCCAGGAAAAGTCGCTCCCGCTCGACTCGACTCGACTCGGCTCCACTCGGCTCCACTCGGCTCGGTCGGCACGTCACGAGCAGCCAAGCCAGGACTGACCCACCCGGGAGGCTGCTGCTGATGTCGCTGATGCCTTCGTGGACTGCAGGACGTGGGAGAACCCCCCCCCCGGCAAATAATTACGCTTAATCCGAGTCTGTTTGTGCTAATGTTGACAAGGGGAAAAAGTGGACGTTCCGTCAAAATATGACACCCCACTAATTTGAATGATGTACAGCATGTTTTCTGGTGTGAATTTTTGATTCAAAATACTCGTTTCTGGGCCTTTACGAGCACATTTTTTGTTTTGCCCAAAAGCAAAAAGACACATGTTAAGTTAACGCCACACGCAAAGGACCCGGATTTTCAACATCCTCCACGCTCCGCGTTAAGTGAGGGTTTTACGCAGTGTACGTGAAGGCAGCCTCTCTCTAGTCATGGCATCCAAGGCTTTTGTTGCTCCCTGCCTTTTGTTGTCTGTGTGTGCGTGCGTTCATGTCACGTGCTGCTGAATTTTCTCACTTGTCTGCAGATGAGCGTCTTTCTTCGTTATCATGTAGTTTGAAAACCAAAATAAAACAAGGACTACATCATTGTACTCTTTGGCTTCCCAAAATCTATACCACCCCTCCCCTCCCCCCCAGTGATTACTGTGTAGACTCTTTGTTTGACAAACATGCTTAGAGTAGCTGCCGGCGTGCACCAACAACTCTAAGTTTTGTTGTTTTCTCATTGTCATCAAATAATGAGAAGTGAGAAAAAGCACGTCGGAATGAGCAATAAGAAAACGTGACAAATATGCGTATATGTATGGCTAGAAAGCCAAACATGTGCTAATTGGGTGGATTCTGAAACGACTTGCAGCTGCGCTTTCCCACAGAGCAGTGCGCTTATCTTACAAAAACATTCTTAAAAACTTAAGTGCTGCACCAAAAGTCTGTTTCAAGTCCCCTGGATTGTTCTCGCTCGCAAGTGTCTGTGTGAAACAGGCCAGTCAATCCACCAATCGAACCGGTTTCAAACTGGATTGTCAGCAGCGCCCTCTAGAGGCCCTCTAAGGATTTTGTTGACGCAAGTGATGCCGTTAGTCAACGGACTTCCGGACCGATGATTACACTTTGGGCGGATTTACAAAAACAGTGGAACTGATGACGATGGAGGGGGGTACGCGCTCCGATGGGTCTGTTAATGACGGAACAGTATACAAATGGACGCCCGCCTCGGACGTACTTGGGTCAAATGTAATATTTGTATTTGATCAACCAAAATGCAACACATATTCAATATAAACATTGTGATTTTTTTATATAGACACATACATACAGCAGAAATCTTGATGAAGAAGATTTTGTTATTTGTATTCCTTGTCACCAGGAAATGTGAGGATTTTCTTTTCAAAGATAATTTCTTAGTCCAGTTATTAAAGGGTTAAACCAATTGTGCCGTCCAGAGGAGATAAATATAAATATAAATAACTGAATAAATAATGTGTTTCATGAAGAGTTATTTTCCCAGCCATACTTCCTAGGGGCTGTATGGTGTTTTGACACCCTTGACGAGACAAACAGAAAATGTATACACTTGCTATTACTCACTGGACCACACCCCTTATAGGAACATCCGCACATTAAAGGACTACAGCGCACACAACTTGAATTATTTCACATTAGGAAAGCAGATTTTGTTTCTTTACATGGCCTTTTGCATAATGTTTGTCGATTTATATTTAAAATTCAGTGCCATTTTCTTGATTAAAACCAGCTTCTTTTTTTTTGTAGAGAGGGTAGGAATAGATTCACAGAATTTCAAATTGGGGAATTGGAGCTAGGTAAAGCTACAAGTGGCTTTCTTGTCGTCATTTCAACAAGTAGTATTTGATATATATAAATTGAGTTTTTTTTGGCCACAAGCGCAGCTTGAAAAACTGGCCAAATTCCTTGGGTCCCTTCCTGCTCACCAACTACTTGCTAATAAAATGCATCTGTTATAGATACTGATTGTTCATTCTCCCATTTAAAAAAAAAACAGCTCTTGCATTTCCTCTAAGCGTGATGGAAACTTAAAAGAATGTTGCAGATAGGAGCGCAAAACAGGTTGGTCCACGGCACGACAAACTTTCCTTTCCAAGCACAGGCACACACATTTGGAAGTCTCACTTTAACAGGTAAGACGCTTCCACTTTTTCTGCGCATTGCCATGTATTGTTCAGTTCACATAGTTTGGTGCTCGGACAATGCCAATCAGGTGGCTTTCTTTTTCTTACTGTTCATGGTAAAAATAAAGGCAATGGGTTCGGATTTGGATTAGTTTGAAACAGCGCGAAAATCGTACATGTTTTTTATTGTTGTTCATTCAATTGTTTTTAAAATAACAAAAGAGCATCATTCCTATTGAATAGAGCTCTACCATATCAAACAAATAGTAATAACTCCAAGTCGAACCATCGTTCTCCTATTCTATATATACAGTATATATATGTAGTAGTCATATATGTATATGATTAATTTAATAACGTTACAGGAGCACCACAACCTTGAAATTTGCAATGCTGAATCCAGATGTTTAAAAAATCTCATTTGTTTGCTAGCATTAATTTTTGAGCATGTTCTTGGCGTGCATGTGTGCTGCTGACAGACTTGGGCAACATGAGGGTGCTGTGCTTGCTGTTGGCGCTGCTGGCGTTTGAGTGCAGTGGGCGCACCGTATCCAGATGCGAGCTGCGAGACCGACTCAGGGAGAAGATCGTGCTGTCAAAACGCACGCAAAATCTCACAGACATTGTCTTGACTATGCGTAAGTAACCACGACGTCACCGACGCCTTGCCTACCTATGTCAGCGCCATTCATTGATATGACTTCCAAGACTCATTTTTGTTGTTGGTGGTGTTTTTTTTTTTTTTTTTTGGCAGTCGTGCTGGTGTCAACAGCTACTATTTAAACCACTAATTTAATTTTTGTTTGTTTTTTTCTGGCCACAGTCGTCTGCCATCTGGAAAGAGTTTCTTCCCTGGAAACCAGCACTGTACATGTCTACGGCCACCGCGTCACCACCACTACGACAACCACCACCACTAGGACCACTACAACCACCACCGTTCCACTTAACAACAGCAGCAGCGTTTCCATGAGCAACCAAACAGTCAGCACCAATGCCTCAAGCAACACCAGTGTCGTCTTGACGACACCGGCAAACCAAACTGACGTCGGCAACCAAACCGTCAACTCTAACCAGACGCTCAATGGAGCAAATGACATCAGCGGTGATGGCAACCCGGATCAGGTTCAGGAAGATCAATCTTTAGGTGAGGACCCAGGGCAGGAAGAAGAACCCTTAGCTGAGGAAGAACCTGTAGGCGAGGAAGAAGAACCCGTACCCGAGGAAGAAGAACCCGTAGCGGAGGGAGAAGAAGACGTTTTGGCCGAGGGCGGTGAAGCTCCTTATGACGAAGAAGGTGAATATTTTTATGTGGACCAGGACGGCGGCGTGGAGTTCCAACTCAGCCAGTGGTTGAAGCTGATGGAACTCCTGAATGAGGAGGAGAACAAGTTTGACGAACAGATGCTGACGATTGCCGACGACAACTTGAACGGCGACGGCAGCAGCGGCGGAGAGGCAGTGGTTCGGGAATGGTCGCTGGGCTACCACGGCCTCTTTCAGCTCTCCGACAGCTACTTCTGTCAGTCGTCGGCCCGATGGAGCCAGAACGTCTGCAACACCACTTGCGACGGTGAGTGCCTCCGGCAATCCGATCGGCCTTGTTCATCATGGAATAGTAGCTGATCAGATCTTTCGGCTCGGGTTGCTCACTTCTGGTTGGATTCAATCAAATGAATCCAAGAGATTCAATCAAATGAATCCAAGAACAGGGTCACTCACTCAAAATTGCACCTCCATACGACTGTATGACATTAAACACACACAAAGAAACAAATAAGCAAGCGAGAACCACACAAACTCATTCAGGTACCTAGGATTAGATCTAGAAGCTAATTAAAAGGCAGGAACCAAGAGTAAAACCCTCTCACAGACACAGGATCACATACACAACCAGAGTTGCGTGTAGATTTAACTGTATGACTTAAAAATGATTCAAAGAACCGAATAAGGAAGCAAGAAACACATAAAACCAAATCAGAGAGAGAGAATGGTTTCTAGAAATCTACTCAAAAGCAGGAACCAAGTGTAGAGCCCTCTCATTGACCCAGGATAACATGCCCAAGCAGATTTAACTGTATGACCCTCAAAATGAGAACCAAATGAGGAAGCGAGAAACACAAATCGGTGACCAACGATTCTTTCTAGAACCTAATAATGAAGCAGGAACCAAGGGTAGAGCCATATCACTGACCCAGGATCACATGCAGAACACGAATTGCGTATAGATTTATCTAAACAGACCAAAATAATTGTACAAAGAGTGAAATAAGGAAGCAAGAAATACACAAGACCAAATCAGAAACTGAGGATTGTTTCTAGGATCAACTCAAAAAGTAGAAACCAAGTGTAGGGCCTTTTCACCGACCCGAAATTAACCCCAAATTGAGTGCTGATTCAACTTGATGACCTCAAAATACATAAAGTGCCAACAAAGGAAACAAAAAACACACAAAAGCAAATGGGTAACCTAGGATTTGATGTAGAAATTCTCAACAACCAAATTTGGAACCATTTCACTTACTATGAGAACCAAGTCACCCACCCAAAATACACACAAAGAACCAACAAGAGAAACCTGAAACACACATGAGCAAGGATTATACTAACATACAATTTAGTCAAAAAGCGGGAACCAAGTGTAGAACTACCTCGCTGAACCAGGATCACATGTAGAACCAGAATTGTGTTTCGATTCACCTGTATGGCCAAAAATAATGAAAGTAACATCTCAGGAAATTAGAAAAACACGAAACCAAAGGATTGAGCTAGGATTGTATGTAGACCCTCCTCAATAACCAGTGAGCAAAGTTAGAACTATTTTACTGACCCTGATGACATGTAGAAGTCAATCAGAATTACATGTCGATCTGACTGTATGACCGAAAAACACTCGAACTAAATAAGAGAGTTGAGGAAAGGAAAAAAAACAACAACTTTGACCCTGAAGTACATGTAGAACAACTCAGCATATAAAAGCTATGCACGTACAACAGGTTTCAAGTTTCTTATTTTTATTTTATTTTTTTTTTTTTTTTAGCATTCACCAACGACGACATCACAGACGACCTTGATTGCTTCGTGGACAGTCTCTTCTGGCTGTAAGTCACATGACAATTCTTCAGCACATCCATGTTCCTTTCACATTGAGATAATCGTCCAGTACCCGACGTTGTTTGGTTGACTAAGCCGGAACCAAATCACAATGCTAATGTAGCTTAGCTGTCTTTGTGGCTTTTTTTGTCATGACGCCGCGTCATCATCCTCTTTTTCTGCCAAAACATATCATTCAAATCTCACTGCTCCAAGCTCCGGACATTCTTCCTTGAAACTTGCTTCATGTGATGGCTTCTGATCTGCCACCATCTAGTGTCCAAAAGTTGAATTAAATGCAAACCAATAGGGAGGCAGACCAGATCAGACCAAATAGGTAGATGCTAAGGGGTGCCACAACGGCTAAGAAATCAATTGACCTTGAGTACAATTATATCCGTTTCTATTAATTCTTCAAATGGAAATTATTGTGTGCTTAAAGGTCTCTGTGTAAGATTTAGACCGTTTTTCATTAAAAAGTAATAAACTAAATGATTATAAATTTCAAAAACTTGCAAATAAATGTGCTCTTAACGACCAACGGTATGTTTTAAATATGATCGTAGGTCTAGTTATCATTAAATTATATTACATGGGGTTGGCACACCTCCGGAGGCTGCCATGTTTGTTATAGCTATGACAATGGTGAATGCAGCACCTCCTGCTGTCCGTAATGAAAAACTGTCAAATCTTACACAGTGTCTCTTTAATGGTTGAAATGCAAAACAATGACCAAAAAAAAAAAAAAAACACGCTAAGGCTTCTCTCTTTTTACTTTATATGTTAAGTTTTTCATCTGATTTGGATGTGTTATAATCACCTTAATTGTTTTGCATCGAGAAGCCAAATTCCATTTATTTCGAATTGTTGGTAGTATAATTATATAATTGTGTATATAATTGTGTGCATATATATATATATATATATATATATATACATATATGTGTGTGTGTGTGTATAGATAGATAGATGGCGTGTGTAGGCCATCAAGGCCTTCTCCCCTGGCTTAACATAACCCAACTTCATTGTCATAATAAACCATAATAATTATAACTATAATGAAAGTCAATTTCAGTTCTAATTACTTTTACTAAATACATATATTATATATTTTTTATTTATAAAATTATTCTCCATATTCTGTTCTTTTCGTGTCATATTATATCCATTTGGTTACGCTCCTTCTAGCGTTGTAATTTTAAGTTGGAGTTTTTAGCTAATTAGACTTCAGATAACTTGTCGCCAAGATTTTTTTAAATCTGTCTTAGCCAGAAGCCAGGCCATTCCCATCAACACGGTGCGGGTTTCTGTCATAAATCTCGGTAATAAGTGCTGGAAAACCTATTGAGTGAGTCAAGCCCATCCATCCATCCATCCATCCATCCATCCATCCATCCATCCATCCATCCATCCATCCATCCATCCATCCATCCATCTTCTACCGCTGTCTTCCGGGGTCGGGTCGCGGGGGCAGCAGCTTGAGCAAGGAAGCCCAAACTTCCCTCTCCCCGGCCACTTCATCCAGCTCTTCCAGAAGAATCCCCAGGCGCTCCCAGGCCAGCCGAGAGACATAGTCCCTCCAGTGAGTCCTGGGTCGTCCCCGGGGCCTCCTTCCAGTGGGACATGCCTGAAACACCTCACCAGAGAGGCGTCTGGGGGGCATCCTAACCAGATGCCTGAACCACCTAAACTGGCTCCTCTCAACGCGGAGGAGCAGCGGCTCGACGCTGAGCCCCCTCTCGGATGACAGAGCCTCTCACCCTATCTCTAAGGGAGAGCCCGGACACCCTGCGGAGATTTGAGGGTGCTGATCTTCATCCCAGCCGCTTCACACTCGGCTGCGAACCGCTCCAGTGAGAGTTGGAGGTCATGGCCTAAAGAAGCCAACAGCACCACATCATCCGCAGAAAGCAAAGATGCAATGCTGAGGCTCCCAAACCGGACCCCCTCAACGCTTTGGCTGCGCCTAGATATTCTGTCCATAAAGGTAATGAACAGAATTGGTGACAAAGGGCAGCCTTGGAGTCCAACCCTCATTGGAAACGAATTCGACTGACAGCCAGAAAAGCGGACCAAGCTCTGATATTGGTCGTACAGGGACCGAACAGCCCATATTAGGGCGTCCGGTACCCCATACTCCTGAAGCCCCCCCCCCACATAGATCCCCGAGGGACACGGTCGAACACCTTCTCCAAGTCCACAAAGCATATGTAGAGTGGTTGGGTGAACTCCCATGCACCCTTGAGGACCCTGCCGAGAGTGTAGAGCTGGTCCACTATTCCACGGCGAGGACGAAAACCACACTGCTCCTCCTGAATCTGAGACTCGACCTCCTGATGGACCCTCCTCTCCAGCACCCCCGAATAGATCTTACCGAGGAGGCTGAGGAGTGTGATTCCTCTGTAGTTCGAACACACCCTCCGGTCCCCCTTCTTATAAAGGGGGACCACCACCCCAGTCTGCCAATCCAGGGGCACTGTCCTCGATGTCCATGCGATGTTGCAGAGGCATGTCAGCCAAGACAGCCCTACAGCATCCAGAGCCTTCAGGAACTCTGGGTGAATCTCATCCCCCCTCAGGGCCTTGCCACAAGGAGTTTTTTGACCACGTCAGTGACTTCAGCCCCAGAGATGAGAGCTGCACCTTGGTGCCCGAAGACTCTGCTTCCTCCGAGGAAGACGTGTCGGTGGGATTGAGGAGGTCTTTGAAGTATTCTGCCCATTGGTTCACAACGTCCTGAGTTGAGGTGAGCAGTGCCCCATCTCCACTGTACACAGTGTCAATGGTGCACCGCTTCCCTCTTCTGAGACGCCGGATGGTGGCCCCAGAATTTCTTTGAAGGCGTCCGAAAGTCGCTTTCCATGGCCTCGCTGAATTCCTACCACACCCGAGTTTTTGCCTTGGCGACCACCGAAGCCACACGCCGCTTGGCCAGCCGTTACCTGTCAGCTGCCTCTGGAGTCCCACAGGCCAAAAAGGCCCAATAGGCTTGACGGCATCCCTTACCACTGGTGTCCACCAGCGGGTTCGGGGATTGCCGCCACAACAGGCACCGACCACCTTACGGCCACAACTCTGATCAGCCGCCTCGACAATGGAGGCAGAAAACATGGTCACTCAGACTCAATGTCCCGCCGCCCCCGGGACGTGGGATAAAGTCTGCCGGAGGTGGGAGTTGAAACTCCTTCTAACAGGGGACTCTGCCAGACGTTCCCAGCAGACCCTCACGATACGTTTTGGGTCTGCCAGGTCTGGCCGGCATCCTCCCCCACCATCGGTTCCAACACATCACCAGGTGGTGATCAGTTGACTGCTCCGCCCCTCTTTTCACCAGAGTGTCCAAAACATGCGGCCGCAAATCAGATGATACAACCACAAAGTCGATCATCGAACTGCGGCCTAGGGTGTCCTCGTGCCAAGTGCACATATGGACACCCCTATGTTTGAACATGGTGTTCGTTATGGACAATCCATGATTGCTCGGGTTCAGATGGGGGGGGGGGGGGGGGGGGGGTTCCTCCCAATCACGCCCCTCCCCTCCAGGTCTCACTGTCATTGCCCACGTGAGCATTGAAGTCCCCCAGCAGAACGAGGGAGTCCCCAGAGGGAGCACTCTCCAGCACACTCTCCAAGGACTCCAAAAACTGTGGGTACTCTGAACTGCTGTTTGGTGCATAGCCACAAACAACAGTCAGGACCAGGAGCTTGGGGGCAACAAGAATGCCCACACCAGCTCTGCACCTCTCACCGCGGGCAACAAACAGGTCGTGGCAGTTGATGTTAATCGTAAATAAGGATAAATGCTTGAAAGGGGGGACGAAAAAACTCAGTATTCCACATCGTAACGTGAAAAAAAACGTAAGCCACAGATGCCGTAACCTGGGGTTTCATTGTACTCATAGGTCCAGTTATCATGAAATTATTTTACATGGTGGGTGGCACTTCTCGGGAAGCGACCATGTTTGTTATAGCTGCGGACAATGGTAAATGCAGCACCTGCAGCACCCCCTGCTGTCCGTAATGAAAAACGGCCTAAATCTTGCACACTAGCCCTTTAAAGCTTGCCTGCTTTTGGTGTCACGTTCTGTCTGTGTTTTATTTTGTGGAATTTGAGTTATTTCGCTTTTGGGTTAATGTCGTTTATTCCTGGCATTGTCGTTAGTGTAATTTGTGTCACTTGTCATGAGCATGTTCCAAGCTCTAGTGTCTCCTCCACGCCGCCTCTCGTTCCGTCCAGCTGTTTCATGTTTGCGTAATTTTTGTCCTTTAAAGTGCCATCATGGGGGCTAGGCTTTATTTGTAAACACCGACAGAGGGGGAGCGCCATAAATGCTGATAGCCTTTGGCACGATCCAGAGGGGAGGGGTATTTAGGGCATGTAATGACTAATTTAAAACCCAGGGTGGCAGTATTGCATCCGGCATCTTGCATTGCATAAGGAGAGAGCACACGGAAGTCGTTTTAGTGAGATATAACAAAACCAACTTCATTCCAAACTCTTGCTCATTTGCATATGTGCTAACCTGCGTGTGTGTTGGGGGGTGTTAAGAGCTTGTTTTTCTTGAGCTCAAATAATTACATTTAAAGTAGTTGTTAACTTAAAATTAAAGCACGTTGGGAAAAGACAAGAGGCACTTTTGCAATTCCTCTTTCAGTTAATGCCACGCACAACGCGGAAAAAAGTGCCATGGCGTCAGCAAAACATTTTGTGCCTCAGTTAGCCTTTCATGACATAATTTCATTGTAATTTATGACATTATTTTTTATCGTCATTCTAGGAGGGACATGTACGGGTTGTGAACTGATAATGGCCCATCCGTGCCACCAGGTGGTGCAACAGCACTCTCATTGTCAAACTCGGCAAGAGTGTAACTTTTTCTATTTCGTTAAAAAAAAAATACAATTCTGAATCACCTTAATGTTTGTATGATTTAGAAACATTGTTTTATACATTTTTCTTCAGGTTAAAATGTTGAAGCTATTGGAGCTCCTGTGCACTTGACAACATGCCGGGTGCCATCATGTCATGCAGTATCGACACAAAGCTTCTCTGATTTCAAAATCCATTAGATTTATGTTGCTAGCTCAAACAGCTCAGGAGTTAGCATGATTTGGAAAGCATCTCGGGCCGCTTTAAACCTCTTTGCGGCCCCCGGGCCACATATTTGATAAGGCTCCTGGGAGTTGGGGGCAAAATGTTTTCCCTTTTCTAAGGAGGGATTTGCAAGAAGGAATTGAGAAGCAGTGGCAAATACAAGATGATTTTTTTTTTGTGGGGGGTTTAGGCAAGATGATTTGAGGTGTGTATGTCTAAAAGGTTGTGTTTTGCACTTGTCAGGTACATGCTGAGGACGGCGGGACATCAGTGCTACCTCTTCAATGACTACTTCAGCCAGTGCCAATGAGCTCTCATCTGCTCTTCCCATCTTTGCCAACCAACTCTTTCTGACTTTTGCAGAGGTATTGGATTGACGTTAGCCAGGAATTTCCCTTATTTTTGGAATTTTGCGTTTTGATTGGTCGTTAGGGATCAACTTGTTTCCTAAATTCACAAGAATCAACAAAGGCAGGGAGCCTTGTCAACATTGTCTGGAAACTTTTCTGTGTCCAAAAAAAAAAAAAAAAAAAAAAAAAAGGCGAAGGGTTTGTCAAGTGCAGGACACACCTCAGCGGAGAATGTTTTTGTTGTGTGCATCAAATTAAATACATTTTTCCTTTACCAAGTTTCAACGCTGTGGAATTTTTGGAATACACTGAAGAGGAAATGAATGAGAGTCTCTGATTGGTTCCTAAAAATAACTCAGAGAAACGGGTTGCGGCACAACATCTTTGATGGCAAATGACAATACGCTCCTCTTCGCTTTCTTTCGTCGAAAACATGAGCAATTAAGCAAAATTTTCCTCACAGTTGTTATTATTTATTTATTTATTTATTTATTTATTTATTTTGGCACTTTCAAATGCATCCTGCAATCTTCTTGTTTGTTGACTGATATGATTTCAAATAATCGTGACCATGATCAACAGGGCTGCGCTGGCCACTTGCCATTCATGGCATAATCCCGCTGGCCTTTGAGGGCCAATGTGGTGATATTTAACCATTCTGTTTCCTCCATTTTAGCCACAATTTTGGTGAAGGAGCTAGTTTGTACGGTGACCGTACGTTTGCAGTATGGATAGCAAACTCCATGAGTGGTCCAGCTAGCTTGCTAGAAGGGCTGCTCAGAAGTCACATTCAAATTTTAAACATTTGTTTAAAAAAAAAAAAAAGTCTAAGTCGAAATACCAGTGGCGATTTTTTTTTCTTTTTTTGTTTTTCAAGCTTTGGACCTTTCGGATATCCGTTTTCTTAAGCATATAGTTTGATTTGCTTCATTGAAATTTATATGATGAATAGTTACAAGCTTTGGAAATACAATTTGGGATGCATTGCCGCATTACACATTTTTTAAGACATCGACACCAGTACAAACACTCAATTCGTGATTCGTCATTAATACCAAGGACCGATACCACACCTATTTTAGATACATAACATTTCCTGCGGGGAAAAAATATTTGTTTAATGACAGCTTTATGAAATTGTCAAATTTCTACGCTTCTCAATTTTGGCTCCTGATTGTAAAACGGCCACAAATCGTCGATACTTTGAAATAAGGCTGCTATCGGCATTGATACCTAGGATTATTTGTACTCCAGTGTTGAGGTCGAAAGGCCAGCAAATTTGATCTTGATGCTACTATCCTTGCCGATCTTGCTAGTAGTTACCTAGTGGGAGCCGCACACATCTTTTACCTCAATTGTGACTAAAGTCCACAAGCTGCCATTTTACTGACGATGAGTCCAGTGCATCAGTTTACTCCACTACATTCTTCTACTTGGGTGCCCTGTTGTCTCCTTTATTGTTTTGTCCTCAGTTTCTTTCAGACTGTGACGCTTCATTTTTCTTATTCCTGTAGTCATCTTTCCCCATGTGCTTTTTTTTTTTTTTAGCTTTGTGTACTTTTTATTTTATTTATTTATTTTTTTTAAGCTTTGTGTATTTTGAAATCTCCACATTGTTTGCTGAATACATTTTGGAGACTTTTGCAATCCTGCTTCCCAAGACGATCAAGCTGGCAAAAGGGGAGGAGCCAAGTATGTGGGTCCCTTTTGCGACATTGGACTACTCTTGATTGATTAAATGGAACATATTATAAACACATTTCAAAATTTGAGAACAGAAAAGAATAAAGTAAAAGAAATTGTCAGTAGATATTCAGTTCAGTGAGGTTTACGTTTATGACGTTTTTTTATTAGGTTTATGTTCAATTAGGAAGAAATACAAGACTTATCTTGTCGTACTTGTATTCTATTTACTCATGTTGTTATTATAGATATTGTTTCATATCACAAAAAGTCACGCCTCTACATATACATATACTGTATGTATATATGCATAGACACCCAAATGCATACACATATTTCTTATTATGAGTATTTCTTATTTTTCACATATAACTTATAAACTTAGTTGATAAATAATCGTTTGTATTTTTCTAATACAGTACTATATTTTTAAGACTCTTTTTGGACACAGCAATTAATGTACATCAGTACATGTGTTTGTCACACACTTAGCTAGTTTTGAAATCGGAGGCTTGTAATAACAGTTCAAAAAGAGATAGTTGGAAGAAAGAAAATGGTTGATTATTTTCCCCCAAATCTCAAAAGTTGAAGGCAATTTGCAAGTTTAGTATTTTAGCCAGAAACTTGAAGTCAAAACAGCATTTCGCTGGTTGCATAAAATAATGTGGCTGGTCGGATCTGGGCCCGGGCCTTGGGTTTGACACCTGTGCCTTATACATGAATTGAGATGTTTTAGCTTCAACTATATCATCAAATTTACAGCATAAACAACGTGCTAACGATTTTAAGGTTGTGATGTGCTTGAGGCAGTTGGAGAGAAAAAAAAAAACTTAACACAAACACACTGAAATCGTTAAATTACTGCACCAACACAACAGCAACACGCCTGCACGTTTAGAAACAAGCAGTGCCAACATATTTTCAACTACGGACACACACACTGGAATCGTTAGAATACTGCACCAACACAACAGCAACGTGCCTGATTGCTTCTACTAGTGGAGCGTGCCCCCTGGTGGCGAGTAAGATAGCAGATCAAACTCAAAATGAATACTTGTTTTCTTCTTCTGTCTCCCTTTGTTAACTCTGAAACACATAACCAAATATTATCTGGTCTCTTGACAGGGAAAAAAAAGAAAATAAATCACAAAATCAATGCCGCACCTAACCAAATTTTTTCTGGGATCTTGACCAGGAAAATAAATAAAATAAATAACAATATTAATGCCGCACAAAATCTGGGATCTTGCCAGGGAAAAACGTGAAAATAAATAGCAGAATAAAAGCCGCGCATAACCAAATATTATGTGGGATCTTGATTAGGAAAAAAATCCAAATATATCACAATATTAATGCCGCACATAACCAAATATTATCTGGGATCTTGACCGAGAAAGAAATGAAAATAAATAACAATATTGATGCCACACCTAACCAAATATTATCTGGGATCTTGACTGGGATAAAGATGAACAAAAATCACAGTATTAATGCCACACATAACCAAATATTGTCTTGGATTTTGACTGGGGGGAAAAAAATGGAAATAAATAACAACATTAATGCCACACATAACCAAAAGTTATTTGGATCTTGACCAGAAAAAAATGAAAATGAATAACAATATTAATGCCACACATAACCAAATATTATCAGGGATCTTGCCTGGGAAAAACATGATAATAAATAACAGTATAAAAGCCGCACATAACCAAATATTATCTAGGAAATGGAATGTGAATTTTTTTTTTTAAATAAATTAATGCAGCACAAAACCAAATATTATCTGGGATGTTGACCGGGATAAAGATAAACAAAAATCACAATATTAATGCCACACTTAACCAAATATTAATAACCTTTCTGAAACGTCAGAAAAAAAAAATTGCATAATGCGTGTCTAATATTGTTTCCAAAATGTGGAAACAGGCAGCATTTGCGTGGTTATCTCATTTCTTAGCAAAAAAGATATTGCAAGTGTCTTTCCATTATGAAAAGACAGGAACATCTCCTCCGGAGGACCAGTTTGAGCCCGCGGGCCACATATTACCCCGAGCGAAGACACAGCGCGATGGCTGGGCTTGACGACACCGCGGGCGTGCGCTTTTGACTCGGGTCCAAGAAAGCGGGGCCAATGACGAATCAGGATGTTACAAGGCAAAAATCCAAACAGGTTTGTCTACAAGCGCCGTCCGAGCTCACATGTGGGAGTTTGCTCCACTGACACAAACGACAACGAGCCAGCTTGCGAGCCAGCGTCAACACCTGGTGAGAACACTTTTCTTGGCTTTGCACGCAACTCTGCATTCATTCTTGTGTGTTTGTGTGCTATTGATCCAAATCCAGTTCTGTTGCCCCCCCCCCCAAATATCAACTGTGGTGTCATCCTTTTTCATGTTGTCGCTTTGAATTGACCTCGTTCCATTCTATCACATTTTCTTCATCTGGATCTGGATCGAATTTTCAAGGAGATGCACTGTCTGCTTCAAAAAAAAAAAAAAATCAAACGTAAAAAAATTACAGTGTTCCCTTGCTATAACGTGCTTCGCATTTCGCTGATTTTTGTTTTTCCTATCGATCGTGAAAGTGCAATTGAATCTGAGAAAACATACATGTCTATCTGGGAAAATGATAAAATGTGTTATATTATTATTTAAAATAAATAATGTCCATCTAAAATAATGTAATAAATAGATGGGAAAAAAAACATAAAAACCACAATCCTTTAAATTGAAAAAAAAAAAACATATACAGTATCCAGTATATACAGTATAATGAAAAAACATTTAAGATAACCGAAAAAAAAATCAAACTTCTAATGAAGGAAAACAGCCTGCTTAAAAAAATAACAAAGTAATAAAGTACAGTGTTCCCTCGCTATAATGCGCTTCGCCTTTCACTGACTTTTTTTTTTTTTTTTTTTTCATCAAAGTTGGAATTGTTAATGAGAGAAAATGTAACTGCCTTGTATTGCAAAATTAGAAGATTTGTGGCGAAGGGTTTTATTGCTTTGAAACGTAATAAATGGGAGCAAAAACGGAAAAAGATACAAATAAAAGAAAAAAATTCTGTAAATTGGAAAAAACATACAGTATAATGAAAAAGCATTCATGATAACCATAAAACACTTATAATGAAGAAATGTTTAGAAGTACAGTGTTCCCTCGCTATAAACATTCATTTCACAGATTTTTTTTTTTCCATCAAAGTTGAAATTACTAAATGAAAGAAAATGTAAATGCCTGTCTGGAAAAATTCTAAGAAGTGTGGCAAAGGGTTTTATTGCTTTAAATCACAATAAATAATGACTAAATAAAGTATATATAAAATAATGTAAAAAATAAATGGGAAAAATAAAAATCCTGTAAATTGGAAAAAAAACACACTGACCAAAAAAATGACATAGACTGATCAAAGGCATTTACAGTATCATAAAGCATATACCTATTCCGTACTTGAAAAACTGTTTTTTCTTGACTTCGAAAGGGTCATAACATCGTCAAGTATAAATACATTTTCACTTTCAACCCCTCAAAATATTCAGTGGTATCAGCTCTATCCATACAATTTTTTTTTGTTTGTTTTTTTGTTTTTGTTGGGGGGGATCATTTTACGTAAAATACTTTTACGCTCTTTTTATGTACAAAAATGATAAAAATGCAATAATAGCCAAAGTATCTACGCTTTGTATTTATATATTTATGAAATTGAAATAGGAATATCTCTTATGTCATAATTAGAGTATTATGACTTTTGAAGACTTGCATTTTGGGGGTCCAGGCTAAGTCAGTCAACAAAGTCAATGAAAAGATGCAAATGTCATAAGTTGCCTGCTAGCGTCTCCCGGTGATTTTGGGGTCTCAACGCAAAAATTTCTTTTGCACCCTGTTCGCGAGATGCCATTGAGAGGATTCATGCAAAAGTCGAGGGAAATTCTTGATAAAACATCAAGTTTTCAATATTTGAAAAGTGGACAGTTTCCAATTTTGAATGGCCGTAAATGACCACTACACTAGCTAAATTTGACATGTGCAGGGTGTACCTGGACGGCATATCGAAAATCGACATGTTTTGACAATCTATGCAAGATTTTAGCCTCCTAGTGTACTTTTTGTATGCTTTTCCTTTGTTATCCCACATAAACAAAAAATAAAAAAGCCCAAGTCGGTTCAAAACTTCCCCCAGGGTATAAATGGCTTACTGCATGAATCCCTCTGCCTCTGAGCTTTCCTGAACGCACCCACGTCAAGGGCGAACCATGACACTAACCGCAACTTGGAACTGTAGACTCAGGAACTAAACTCCTAGGAGTTTAAACTACTCGACTCAAGACACAAAAAGTGTCTTGGACGGAAGACAGCTTGACATGACAGCTAGGGCCAACCCAAATAAATAAATGAGGCGCGGACTAGATGTTCAGTTACATCGGAAAGATGTCTGAGAAGGTGCAGGTTCCTGTCCACTCTCCTCACAAGATAAAAGCTAGTTGTCTTCCTTCCTGTTTGTTGTTTATTAGCTGTTCTAGTTTCCTGAACCTGACAAAAGCACTCGATCAATCGGGCTGAAGACCCGGAAGGTTTTGTGTGCGTGTGAAAGCTTAATTGCATGTGTGGGTAACCTGATCTGATGGAGCGCGAGATGTGCGTGCCGCACATGGGAGGAGTACACTGTTCCAAAGGCAACACTGAAAATCCCCAAGCAACAGGAGCCCAAACTACTACTAGACGCAAAAGCATATTACATGATTGGAAATACAGGACGAACGACTGAATTCCCTATTGAAACCAACATGTACTGTAAGCCGCACATTCTTTTAACTCGGAAAAAGAAGTGGAAAAGTAGTCAGAGCAAACACATTGTTTGTTAAAATGAGGCAAATGTAGAAAATGTTGCTTCAAACTACTGGAGAATTTGATGCAATTACTGACCATACATGGTCCAGGTAAATTGAGGTCCATTTGTTTCAGTGGATAAATGCATGCAAATATGGAATAGGGCACAGGTGTCAAACTTCTACTCTTCAAAGGCCCTTTATCCTGCATGTTTTCTAATTTTCTCGCCCAAACACACCTGATTCAAATTGTTTTCTAGTTCCTGCAGAGCTTACTAATGAACTAATCATTTGAATCAGCTGTTTTGGGGAAAGGAAACAAGAAAACATGCAGGATACCAGCCCCTGGGGTTCCACACCTATTCTCTAGCTTCTCTGATAGAACATTGCACTGTCATGTCAACCTGTCTTTCGTCCAAGTGACTTTTTGAGTCTGCAGTCTAGTAGTCTAAAAATAGTTTCGTTCCGAGTCTACATAGTTGTGTCAGGGTTCGGCGTGGATGTGGGAATTGTGGACCCCAGTGCAGGGGACGCTCAGATGCTCAAAATTCGTGCAGTAAGCTATTTTAATAAAACAAAAGGGTAAATGGAACCAGGGCGTGGAAAAAACAAGACAGCAAGCGACTACAGAGGTCCGACAGCAGGGAGCTAACTACAGTGGACCCCTGATTTACGATGTCCCTGTCCTACATTTTTTTCACCTTACGATGTGGCCCGCAATGTTTTTTCTTTTTGTCCTCTATATACGCCATTACTTTTACCTTACGACACATCCAACATGCCAGTCAGTGTGCGCGAAAAATCTAACATGGCGTTCAGTGTGCGCTCATACATCTATACACGCGTCGCCGCTTACGTGACTACAATGCTGGTCTCTTATTGGTCGGCATCACAACTCCTTAAGATAATGGTCTACTATTGGTTGGCATCACAGGGTCATGAAGATGCTGGTCTGCTATTGGTCGATACACGGGGGTCACAAAGATGCCTGCCTAAAGACTTGATCTTGTTTGAGAGTGCTTTCAATCTGGTATTTATTGTGCATGTAGTGCCTAAATCAAACTTTAATTGGTTAGCCATGGATCCCAAGATTGCTAGTGATGTTAAGGATCGAAGTAAGAAGACGGAAACCAAGCTGGAGATAATCAAGAAATACAAAGAAGGCTAAGATAGCGTAGCCTAGGCTGCTCTCACTAGGGAATATGGCCATAACAAGCTTGTCACGTTCTTCAAAGGTAAATAAATCCTTATCCTTAAATAAATCGTTATTTAATTGTATACATGTATATTATATATACGTAGCACTTAGTATACTATTTTGATACAATTTTTTGATATGTATGTACAACTTTTATGTTTTTGCCTGGGATTTTACACGCATTAGCTAATTAACATATGTTTGGATTGCCCGCCATACGGCGAATTTGCCTTATGATCCCAACTGCGGAACGGATTAACCTCGTAAACCTGGGGCCCACTGTACAAGCCAAACTGATGAAACAACATAAAGAACACCCGGACAAGAGATGATAGGCAGAGCTGATTGACTAACACAAGGGAGCGGGTTGACAAGGACATTTGGACACTATCAAACTAATCAAGACACTTATACCAAGGGCAAGAAAATAAAACCAGAATTCAAACCTCACACAAACCCAGACCATGACAGTTACGTTGGAATTTTGCATCTGCAGGTGTTGATTCTGTGATCTCTGTTTGCACCTGAAAAAATTAAGAAAGAGCTTCGCCAGCCATTTCCTCGCCCGGGCGAGGTTGCACTTGCTTCCTGATCCTTCCATCCTTCCATTCACCGCATGATCTTCAACCGGTTAGTGACTTTATTTTCTTAGAGTCAATCAAAAGACATTTCTAAGCACTCTTTGAGTTCTGACGGTGCGAGTTTGTTCCTCATAGCAGCTCCTGACATGAGGTTAGCATGGGTGATGCCACCACTGCTCCTCGCGCTTCTGGTACCAAATTTGTCCCAGGGCCGCATGGTCACCAGATGTGAACTCAAGATGAGACTTCAAGAGGCCATCTATCTGCCTGAAAGCATCGAAAGGTTCCGGGAGATGATCACATCAGTTGGTGAGAACTCTCTTAGATGCCGTCTGCATCTTAACAAACTCCACACAAAATGATAAAGGTGTTAAGGTTTTGGACACGAGCCTGTAATGCATCCCAACACCAATGAATGTTCTCTTTGTGGTTTACAGTCATATGTGAATTGGAGAAAATGTCAAATTTGAACACCAGCTCGGTAAGGACTGTCTCCACACTGCCCGTCTTCACTGCAACTAATGCCACAAGTCCACTTGCACCTCTGGCAACAACCAACACCACAATAGCCCCTGAACCTCTGGCAACAACCAACACAACAAGACCCCCGGAACCTCTGGCAACAACCAACGCAACAAGACCCCCTGAACTTCTAGCAACAACCAACGCAACAAGACCTCCTGAACTTCTGGTAACAACTAATGCAACAAGACCACCTGAACCTCAAGAAACTACCAATGCAACAAGACCCCCTGAACTGCAGGAAGCAACCAACACAACTAGACCCCCTGAGCTTCTGGCAACAACCAATGCAACAAGACCCCCTGAACTTCTGGCAACAACCAATGCAACAAGACCCCCTGCTCCTCTAGAAACAACCAACACCACAGGAGCCCCAGAGGCTCCAACAACAGTGAATACCACAATCCCCTCCGAAATTCAAATAACAACCAACATAACAATATCCCCCGGATCTCCAACAACCACCAACACTACAAGGCCCCCTGAAACGACAACTACCACCACCACTACATCTCCTGGAGCAACAACCACCAACACCACAAGGCCCTCTGAGTCTCTGACAACCACTAGCAGCACCACCACCACTACATCTCCAGCATCAACAACCACCAACACCACAAGGCCCTCTGAGTCTCTGACAACCACTAACAGCACCACCACCACTACATCGCCTGCACCAACAACCACCAACACCACAAGGCCCTCTGAGTCTCTGACAACCACTAGCAGCACCACCACCACTACATCTCCTACACCAACAACCACCAACACCACAAGGCCCTCTGAGTCTCTGACAATCACTAGCAGCACCACCACCACTACATCCCCTGCACCAGCAACCACCAACAGCACAAGACCCCCCGAGTCTTCCACAACCACTAGCAGCACCACTACCACTACATCACCTGCTCCAACAACCACCAACGCCACAAGACCCTCTGAGTCTTCCACATCCACTAACATCACCACCACCACTACATCCCCTACATCAACAACTACCAACACCACAAGACCCCCTGAGTCTTCCACAACCTCTAGCAGTACCACTACCACTACATCGCCTGCTCCAACAACCACCAACGCCACAAGACCCTCTGAATCCTCCACAATCACCAACATCACCACCACCACTACATCCCCTGCTCCAACAACCACCAACGCCACAAGACCCCCTGAGTCTCCGACAGCGACTAATACCACCACCACCACATCACCTGAACCAACAACTACTAGCACCACAAGACCCCCAGAGGCTTCCACAACCTCTAGCAGCAACATCACCACTACATCCCCTGTATCAACAACCACCAACACCACAAGACCCCCTGAGTCTCCGACAAATACCACTACCATCACCACTACATCCTCTGCACCAACAACCACCAACACCACAAGACCCCCTGAATCTTCCACAACCACTAACAGCACCACCACCACTACGTCTCCTGAACCAACACCCACCAACAGCACAAGAACTCCTGAGTCCACAACTACCACATCAAGACCCCCTGAAATAACAACCAGTACCACCACAACAACATCTCCTGCACCAACAACCACACCCTCCACAAGACCCCCTGAGTCTCCAACAACCACTACCACTACATCCCCTGATACAACAACCATCTCATCAACAAGACCCTCTGACACGACAACCACCAGCAATGCCACAAGACCCACCGAATCGACAACCAGCAATCCCATAAGACCCATTGAAGAGACGATAGCCTCTGAGACAACTACGAGCCCACAGCTAATCACGGCGTTACTCAGTCCAGTGCCCGAAATCTTGCCCGTAGATTTTCCCGATTCCGACAGCGTCCAGATAGCGCAGCAAGCCGAGATGGAGGCGCTGAAGAAGCACGTGGCTGGATTGTGGAGCTCGGAGGGAGTCCAGCAGCAGCGGCGGCGGCGACGGGAGCTGGACGCGCCCACTGGGGCAAAGCCGCCTTTTTCCCGTACTTATTACGGACTTTTCCAGCTGTCGGACGTGGACTTTTGCTTCGCAGATAATCCTTGGACGGACAACTTTTGCATCGCCCCTTGCGCTGGTGAGTCATCCAGTTTACACTTAACATCTGCGTATGCCTTGGCGGTTGTTCCCGCTGGGCCACGAAAATAATAATAATAATAACAAATGAATAGCTCATCTTTTTTTTACCATAACAAATCATGTTTGTTACCAACGGCCTTCACACAATGATTCTTTGTAGTTCCTCCTGGAAGCATGGTTGTGACAACGGTCTGCTTGATAAGCTTTGAGAGTGAGCAGCATTTGATGAAACACAATGTTGTTCTGTTGTCACGTTCAACCGTCACTTCAGAGTGCTAAAAAAACAACAAAATCAAATGATGTCCCACAACTGATGTTTTTTCTTGACTGCGTGTGATGCATTGAGCACCCCTGCTGTAGACCGTAGTGCTGTAGCCATGACAGCAGCCATGACCCAGACAAAGACCGGGGGGTGCTGCACTTCAGATGACCCCAGGAAGACCTACATTCCACACCGATCACAATAGTACTGACCTGGTCTTGAGCAGGTCAGCATAAAAAATTCTAAGTCTGTCCAAGACCAAGATAAGCCTGTAAAAGTTGCATTTGATATGGAGACGAGACCAAGACACTTCAAACATGGACTCAACAACGGTGTTAAGCCTAAGACAGAGACAAGACCGTGAAAATGCCTATGATTCCAAGATGAGACCGGAGCACTTCAAAATTGCACTCAAGACGAAGACAAGATTGTCAAAATGCTTTCGGGTGCGAGACAAGACCGGGACACTTAAAAAATGTTCAAGACCCGCTCTAGTACGCGTAAACGTGCCTTTGATTATGAGACAAGACTGGGACACTTCAAATATGGTCAAGACCGGTCTGGAGGCCAAGACAGAGACATGACCATGAAAATGCCCTTTAGTCCAAGACAAGAGCAAGACAATTCAGGAACTGTCTCAAGACTGGTCTTGAGCCCAATACAGAAACAAATGCGCGAATGCACAGACAAGATTGTAAAAATGCCTTTTCGTCCGAGACGAGACCAAGACACTTAAAAAATGGTCAAGACCGGTCTCGAGACCGAGACAAGACCACAAAAATACATTTGAGTTCGAGATGAGACCGAAACACTTAAAAAATGGTCAAGACCGGTCTCGAGACCGAGACAAGGCCACGAAAATACGTTTGAGTTCGAGATGTGACAGAAACACTTTGAAACCTGTCTCAAGACAGGTATTTAGCCCAAGACCAAGACTAGCATGCAAAATGGCAATGGGTGAGCCTGGCACACTTCAAAATAGCTGTCAAGACCCATCATGAGGACGACATCACTTTTGCGTATCCGTGTTTGTATTTGAGGAAATTGCTGAATATTTTTGAGCTTCTCTATGTTCTTGCTAGCTTCTTGATCGTCACCGGTGAACGAGCTTCCTTTTTTCCATTCTAGCGTTCATCGACGACGACATCACGGATGACGTGAAATGCTTTGCCGTCAGTCGCTATTGGATGTAAGTGACAGACACTCATTGCCAATGATAACGAATTTCAGGAGATGCTCTGAAAACAAAATTATTGGGATGTGTATGGAGTAAGATGGCTGTCAAAAAGACATATGGGTGTTTAACAATTGGAATGAGTACGACACGAAATTGAGATAAGTGTACCAATTGAAAACTTACGAGAGGAAATAGTATTTTGAATACAAGGCTCGTTTTTGCATGTATTGCTCCTTTGGATTTGTGGATCTAGATATGCAAATGAAGGGGACGTCACCAAAGGTACCAGGCAAAGTCAGTCCATTAGAGGGTCATGTGCTCCATCATACTTCTTTTTGACAACGATCATACCCTATACATCAATGGCTGATTGTTCGTAAATGTCCAATTTATTCATAAATTATTTAATGAAACTGAACTGACAGGCTTATGACCGTAGCTTGCAACCTAATGACCTGTGACTCCAAATCTACATCCATCCATTTTCTAGAGACGCTTCTCCTCACAAGGGTCGCAGGCTTGCTGGTGCTTAGCCCAGCTGACATTGGGCAGTAAGTGAGGGAGACCCTGAACTGCTTGCCAGCCAATTGTAGGGCACACAGAGACGAACAAGCATTCACACACCCAATCACACCTAAAGACAATTTACTATGTCCAATGCATGTTTTTGTGGAGTGTGGGAAGAAGCCGGAGTGCCCGGAGAAAACACACATGAGCTCAAGAAGAACATGCTAACTCCACACAGGAAGGCCAGAGCCAGCTGGATTTGAACTCGGATCCCTGAATTGTGAGGCAGACGTGCTAACCGCTGCGCGACCGAGCCACCTCTGAATCTATATACTGTTTGAAAATCATTCAAAAATATTATAAATTGGTCCGTCACAAAGTTTTTGAAGAGATTAACTGCCATGTAAATCACAATAAATAAGTAAACAATAGATAATATGAAAAGTCTTTATTTGCACTGCTAAAATTGCGCATACATGATCCTTTAAGATGGGTTTTTAAAAGCTTCTGTTTGGCGTTCTGTTCACATTCAACTTGGCCATTTATTTCTGCTTTATACATGCGCAGCGTGAATGACTCGCAGACTTTGCCTGGTAGTTCCCCGTGACATCGTCTTAATTTTCATATCCAGATGCACCAATGCAAAGGATCAGATCCACAAATCCAAAGGAGAGATTCACAAATTCAAAGGAGGGTTTCTTGCAAAGTTGTGAAGTGGTATCTCACGAGAGGCGTACTCATACGAACGGTGACATGCGCATACGTCTTTTTGAAAGCCATAGACGCAGAGCCTTGAACCTTGAATCTGGTAAAGGTTCAGTGCCATTCACCAGTACTGAGTTCATGCTGGGAGATGTCCAAATGAGAAAAATGGCAGGTCACACCCTCTTTGGAGTGTGTGGGTGGCTGAAAAGCCGAGCCTTACTTACATCCATTGTCTTCCATTCAACGCTTGCCATTTTACGACCCATCGGAGTCCGTTTCGCAATTTCCCAAAGACAGTACTGACGAAGGTTCCTTCAATCCGTCAGCCAACTGAGGAAGACAGTGGCGTCTATTGAAAGGGAGACAATGGAAGGAAAGATGGGCTGTCAACCCTGTCATGTCTCCGCCCCCTGCTGGCAAGCACGACTGTGCACATGTTGTCCCCACAAATCATTTCTTTCAGCTGTTTGAAGTTTGCTTTGATACCACTAGTGGAAGAAGAAAAAAAAGTACTTTTGAATGCAGGGTTTTATTTTGCACTACTTTGTAAGGGGCTCCAAATCTGTCCGACGTCAGATTGGTCAATTCAGTAAAATGCTACGTCCCAACATGCGTCCGTCTTTGCCATTAGCAAGTGTCTCTTTGTTCAACCCGCAGGAACATATTCCGGAGAGCCCACGCGGAGTGTTACCAAGTCACCAACTTCTTTGAAGGATGCGGATGAGCAGGTGGCACATGTTCAAGCAATTTTCAGTGATGTAAAAAAATAAAAAATAAAAAACATATCTGAGCAAGGGCTTCCTCGGATTTGCTGTATCTTGTTTTCTCGTTGACTCTTCATTAAAAATGTGCAACTTCTTCCCAGTGGCTACTTCTGATTGAGGCGCCAACACCCATTGAAGAGATGGGTGTTGTTAGGTAAATATAGTTCACCTGATGTAGGGCCAGCATATTGGTCCTGGTCTAGTGATTCACTTGATTTCTTTTTAAAAAATGCTTGGAATGAATTTAATTACTGAAATAAAATGCAATATAATTAACAATAATTAATCAAATGTATTTTGCAGTATGTACAGATTTGAACAAAATACAGTAATTATTTTGCTATTTATTTTTAAACTTAATTTCTTTTCATGACCTTTGAATATGATTTATAAAAGAGGGTCTGTGCAAAATGCTTTATTAAATAATTGCTAGATTCTAGATACATTAAAATGGGCATAGACTATTTCTTTAACAAGACTTACTAGTTCACCTAAACTAAACGCATTAGCTATCTGAATTTAATTTAGTCATAACTAAACCTTTATTAGCCCAATTACTTTTATTTTTTTACGTTTTTATTTTACGGTATATTAAAGTAAACGGGCATTTTTCATTTGCACATTTTGAGCCATTAAAATCCATTTGTCCGTTTTTTATGTACTCTTGCTCATGACGCTCAGTGAATTAAGTTGTTTGATTTATTAAATTTAGGATAAGACGTTTTGAATTTAAAAACACGTTTGTTCGACAATCATGACTCACGTCAGTAATGATAATGAAAGAAGGTTCTTAGAGAGAAGCGCAACACACGCCACATTTTCCATTCCACGGTTTTCTTTATTACGTATTGGCAGCAGGGGGCAGTACAACATCACAAAAGGGCGGACGCCACACGGAACTACAGGAGGTCCTGATTGAGTCATTGGCTCTCGGCTTTCCACCAAAAAGTTCGCTGGGCCCACTACAAGGGTTGTGTGTGTGCGTGCCTTTGTGGAGACCATTGGGTGGACCCCGCAAATTCAACCCGTTTTTTGAGGAAAAGGGGACTTGCTTTAAAAGGATTGGATTGGATTTTGCCTGAGGTTTGGGTCAGCCCAGGAATGGGCAACTGGGATTCCCAAGGGACACTATCCTTCACGTTTTAGATGTTTGATTCAAACCGTTTGCTGATTAGCAGAAATGATCATGACCCTAATGGGTTGAATCAAGTATGTTGAAGGGCGAAAACATCTAAAAAAGGCAGGATAGCTGCCCTCGAGGACCACAGTTGCTTAAGGTTTGGGTTAGGGGCTTGGAAATGCATTATGTCAGGGGGTCCAGCAGCCGAGTTGCTTGAGATAGAAGGTGGCAGAAAAAGCTAGGAAAGCAAAAGCCCCCCTTCAGACGTAGCGTCCGCCGGAGCCCAACCCCGGGCACAGCTCGGCCTCCGGATCCTCCATTTTGACAGACTCGGTGTCCTTGGAGCTGGCCAGGCTGGCGGCCCGGGCGATTTTGCCCAGGCTCTCCCGGTAGGGGGTCGGCAGGTAGACCACCAGCAAGACGCCATCGGAGCTGGCTGAGCCGGTGCTGGCGTGCCGGCTCAGCGAGGTCAGCAGCTCGGCGCCGCTCTCGCCGTCCCCCAACTCCAGTGCCATGAGGTCGAGCGGGGCCGGCTTGGAGGCCCGGCAGCGGCGGGAGAGCACCAGCGCCAGCAGGGCCAGCAGAAGAACCGCTGCTGGCAGGAGCACATATGGCAGCGCCTCGTACTTGCCGTCATGGCCCAGGTCCTTCCAGTCGAAGCCCTGCAGGCCGAGCAGCGCCGCACGTCAGTTTTGCTTCTTGTCATAATTGCCTTTCAACTTTGCTTGGCTATTAGCTTTTCCATTGCTTTTTGGGAATGCAGCCTGGCATTTGACCGGACAAACTTTGGACGAATTTTCATTCGTTGATTTTTTTTTTTTACACATAAAACTCAAACATATCAGGGGCATAGC
Organism: Hippichthys cyanospilos; assembly: GCF_059441005.1. Lineage (NCBI taxonomy): Eukaryota > Metazoa > Chordata > Actinopteri > Syngnathiformes > Syngnathidae > Hippichthys > Hippichthys cyanospilos. Next base: position 3,170,532 of record NC_142375.1, read on the forward strand.
GAGACATTTTTTTTTTCAAATGGGGTGACTGGGGTCAAGTATGCCAGGGTTCAGGATGGAGCTGGGGATGGACATGCGTACGGGTGAGCCGATGAGTGCTTCAGCTGCAGCCAGTGTGCGGCTATGCCTGCTGATCCTCGCTGATGAGCTGCAAATCTTCTCATCTCAAGTCATCAACACGCAAAGTCTGATCTGATGATGCCGCACAAGATAACGGAGAACCAGAGGCCACACCCTCAAGCTTCGTCTCGCTTGAAAGACAGACAGCTTGTTTGTCTGTCGGTCGGTCGATCGAACTATATAGATAGCAATCTTTCTATCTACCTACCTACCTACCTACCTACCTACCTACCTACCTACCTACCTATCTATCTGTCTATCTGTCTGTCTGTCTGTCTGTCTGTCCGTACGTCCACATATCCACCACCCTTTCTGTCTATCGATCTGCCTGTGTATTTGTCTATGTGAAGCATTGGTGTCAAACATACGGCCCGCATAGAAGTTTAACCCAGTCAGCGAGATGTTTTTCAAGTCACCATAACTCCTGAGCCGTTTGCGCTAGCATTGTCATTCAAGCAAATTTTGAAGTCAGACATGCAGAGCATTGTGTCCAATGTGCGGCTACGCCTGCTGATCCTTGCTGATGAGCTGAAAATCTTCTCATCTCAAAACATTATGGTAGCTGGGATGTTTTGAAGTGTTGGGGAAGCGGAAACGGTGTGTTTTAATGGTGAGAGAGGCTGGATGCATCTTATGGGTTCTAAAATAGTTTTTTTTTATATGAAGGAATGAAAAAAAATGATAACAGGAAACATCCATTCATTTCATGCAATTTAAGAGAACTCGTTTAAGCTTGCATGGAGGAAAACTGCATTCTCAAGTGGGCCGGACCAATAAAATCATGCTATACAGTATTTATATAAATTTAAAACAACAACTTCCAATGTATTATTTTTTATACTGTCCAAAAGAGTTTAAGTACGACATCACTATTCATCCGAAAACATTAATGTTACTAATAATCATGAAACATTTCAAGTTTTTTTATTTATTTAAAAAAAAATCTAATTTAAATACAAGACAAAATCATCTCTCGGGCTAAATATTCAGCAGCTAGTTAAAGGCTGGTTACGCGCAAAAAAAGCAGCGCGGCGATTTGAAAGTTCAGTTTCAGAACTTTTGGGGTTCTGGCGTCGGGCTCTCACCTGCTGCTCGCGCGCGGATGGCACTGGGGTGACCCATTCGTAGGAGGCGCGCCCCGCCGGGCCGAAGCGGCGCCAGCTGCTCTCCAGCAGGCCGCGCTGCATGCTGCCCGCCCCCGTTATGGATGCTTGCGGTGTAAAGAGTTGGGCAAAAAAGGGCTCGTGTGCCGGGAGGGGGCGGGGCCGCTGCTCACGTGCCCACGGGAGCCTGCGCCGGGATTGAGGTCAACCGGGAGATTTACCCACATCTGCACGTGGATTCAACGCGCCCGCCGAGGAAACAAACAAACAAACAAACGAGGAGCGGACAATGTGGGCAAATTGCTTCCAATTTAGCGTAATTATTTATAAGACGCACCCTTCATTTTGGGATCAAATTTTGCTATTTTCTATGTTAGACACTTTTTATAATGGCAATTTGCATATAACTCCAGAATGTTGAGAAGTGATCAGATCAACTGCAATGAATTGCAAAGTCCCTCTTTGCCTTGAAAATGAACTTTATCACTAAAAGTACATTTCTACTGCATTTCAGCCCTTCCACTAAGGCCAGGCAATGCCATTTCAATGGAACACAGGTGTCACACACATTAACACAGGTGTAGGTGTTGAGGGCAAGGCTGGAGATCAATCTGTCATGATTGAGTGACTAAAAGGAAGATGGTGAATGACACCATTGTTCCTCATCTGTTAGTATGGTTACCTGCATGGAAACAAGTGCAGGAATCATTGCATTGCACAAAAAAGGGCCTAACAGGGAAGTCTAAAGCAGCGAGTAAGATTGCACCTCAGTCAACCATCTATCAAATTATCAAGAACTTCAAGGAGAGAAGTTCAGTTGTTGCCAAACAGGCTCCCGGGCGCCCTAGAAAGTCCAGCAAGTTCCAGGACCATCTCCTGAAGATGTTTCAAGTCAAGGGATTCAAGATTCAAGACTTTTATCATATGCATAGTAATACTACTTGATGAAATTCGTATTCTGTTCACTTCCCTGAGCAGACTACATTCCATAATCAAGCAAATAATAAAATAGGCAATAAAACAAAAACAAACTAAACAATAATAGAGCAATAAGGGCAGTGTCACTGTCGTGACTCGGACAGGTTTGTGAACCGCGGGACACACAGGAAACAGCATGAAAAAGTTTTATTAACACAAAAAGCATGCACCGCGTGGGGTTCTAACAAAAATTCTTCAGGACGGATAATCTGGTCTGAAGTATTGCTGGAAGGCTCTGCTGGACGCATGGAGACAATCTGGCAGATTGCGAAGGGAAAGGGCCAGGCTTTATACTGGGTGATGGGTGGCTTTGTGACAGATCGCTTTGTTGTGTCGGAACGAGTCAGATTGCTCTGTGACAGCCTTCCTGTCTTGTGCTGTACAGTTGCCGTACCAAACTGTGATGGAGGTGGAGAGGACACTTTGGACTGTGTGTCTGTAGGAGTTGTCAAGAGTCTTTGATGGCATGCCAAATTTCTTAAGACTCCGCAGAAAGTACAGTCTCTGTTGGGACTTCTTCATGATCCGTTGAGCGTTGTGGGACCAGGTGAGATCCTGGCTGATATAGGTGCCAAGGAATTTGAAGGCTTTCACCTGCTCTACCTCTGTCCCATTGATGACTAGTGGTGGGTTGTGCGACTCCATCTGCCGGCTTGGGTCTTTGATCAGTTCTTTGGTCTTGTCTGTGTTGAGGTGGAGATTGTTGCACCACGAGTGTAGAACTTGCTCAGGAATGACAGCAGGCAGGTATGAGTGCATCAGCAGACGTTTAGCGGAAGGCCTGATGTCAAGGACAGTAGCAAAGAAGCCACTTCCCACCAGTAAAAACACCAGGGACAGACTGATATTATGCAGAAGATACAAGGACTGAACTGCTGAGGACTGGGGCAAAGTCATTTTCTCTGATGAATCCCCCTTCCGATTGTTTGGGGCATCTGGAAGAATGCTTCCTCGGAGAAGACAAGGTGAGGACTAACCATCAGTCCTGTCTCATGCCAACAGTGAATCATCCTGAGACCATTCATGTGTGGGGTTGCTTTCCGGTCAAGGGATTGGGCTCTCTCACAATCTTGCCTAAAAACACAGCTACGAATAAAGAATGGTACCAGAACGTCCTCAGAGAGCAACTTCTCCCAACCCCCCAAGGGCAGTTTGGTGATGAAGAATGCCTTATCGAGCATGGTGGAGTACCTTACCATAAAGCAAACGTTATAACAAAATGGCTCGGGGAGCAAAACGTAAAGATGTTGGTCTCTTCACCAGGAAACTTCTCAGATATTAATCCCATTCAGAATTTGTGGTCAATCCTCATGAGGCGGGTAGACAATCAAAAACCCCCAAATTCTGACAAACTCCAAGCATTGATTATGCAGTAACGGACTGCCATCATCAGTTAGGATTTGGTCCAGAAGTTGAATGACAGCATGCCAGGGAGAATTGCAGAGGTCTTGAAAAAGAATGGACAGCACTGCAAATATTGACTTAGTGCATTAATGCTGTATAATTCTCAATAAGAGCTTTTGATACTTTAAAATGCTTCTAATTGTATTTTATTATACCTTAGAACCGTCTGACAGGAACACCTAAAAAGCCTGAAGGAGCAGACTTTGTGAAAATTAATAGTTGTGTCATTCTCAAAACTTTTGGCCATGACGCTACAGTTCAGAAATATTGTGCAAGATCCAAATTGAAACGCTAGCAAGAAGTCTGCATGCATTTCAAAAAACTTGACGAAGGCATCAGGATGTCAAGAGCGGACGAGTGCCTCCTTTCATTCTTCCTGGCCTAAATCCTCCATGCAGTACACACGCATGCACAAGCACGATAAATATACACACAAACATGCACACACGGAGCAAGTAAAGCACTCCTTTTAACACTTCAGAGGTGGCATCTCTCATTAAGTGTTATTACTCAGTCATGCGTGGGTGTCCAATGTTTTTTTTCTCTTAGAGCTGCATACAGAAATAGAAAGACACAATTATAGAATGGCCCACATTGTTTTTTTTTTTGTTTTTTTTACTTACTAATTCAATACCGTAAAAGTCAATCAAACAAGCAAGCAAGCAATTGCACTTTGTCTATACCAATGGTTCTCAAAGTGGGATCCTTGAAATAATTTCAGTGTTTTGTTAATGATTTAGTTTGTCATTTAACAGTTACAGATTTGTTCCTTGTTTGGCTTAGGCTTTGTTTTTTGACACCGCCTCTGTTGAGAGTGCATTGATAGTGTTCTGACAGAACATTGGGTTTTTAATCCCCAAATTATATATTTGTGTTCATTTCATTTTATCTTATATTAAATTGTGAAAGCATTCATGACTCTTCAATTCAGTTTAAACTATTTTTAAAAATGTAACCATTTTTAATTTTGTCAAAATGCGTTTTGTGTCCGCAATTGCTTGCCAACAGGGCAAGGAAGCCAGCAAAACTAATGCTGATTTTGACTAAATAATTGTCAGCAAACTTTTCGGGATAAATTGACCCAGTTTATTATAAGTGGTCATGCAATTTGCAGTTTTTTCATTTTCTGAACCTCAGTATAGTTGAAAAGTAAACAAATATACTTGTCAAATTTAATATGTTGCTGAATAAAAAGGGCACTTGTTTTTGGCTTCTGGCATTAGTGCAAGAGTAAATACACGCCAACCTTTTCTACGTCTTTTAGTTTGGTTTTGGTTCCAGAGCTGAAGAATCAAACATTTATTAGCTACAACAATTTCATGTAGAAAATGCTGAAGTGGCCAAAACGTGTGTTTAGAAGCAGGTTACAATAAATGTATATGTTAACACATATTTGTTTTTGCAATAAGTCTATTGGTAGATTTTTAGGCATGAATGTTTTCTGTTGGAGTTGTGAAGAAGGCGTGAAGAGACAGCACTTCTCTTACTGCTCTAAGAACAACAGTAGGCGCCATGAGCCGATGCAGGGACGGAACAGCATGGGGTCGATATTTGTGTTCCTGTGAAAGAAGATGGCAGCATGTACTCGTACCTACAACCCCCACGATCATAAACTGATTTTTCAAGGATGTTGCCATGTGTCTCTCCAAGCCTTAATGGCAGCAATGGTTTTGTCTCTCGGGCCAACCCATATGAATAAATGATAAGCGGCCTGGGTGTGTAACCAGACCGGATGGAGATCTGAGAAGGTCAGGTTCCTGTCTGCTAGTTGTCTTCCTTCCGGTTTGTTATTTATTACATTTTCTAGGTTGAAGGAACCTGAAAGAGCACACAGCGAGATAATCAACGTCAGTAGTCAATAATTCACGAGCAGGCGGAACTATTGTTTTGAATACTGGATTTTCACAGGGACTGGTTTGATATGAGGAACACGTGATAGTGAGAGCAGTGTATTGATGTCGTTCTACATTTTAATGTCAGTAAAATGCCTGTTTTGATACCGTTACTCAGGCTGTTGGAATAGTCTCCATCAGCCATGGAGCTAAAGAAGATGAGTGCTCATGACAAAGGATGGCACAGCAGCTAGGTAAGAGTAAATGAGCCGTTTTACTTTCTGGTTAGAAAAATTGGTCTCATAAAACACATATTTAATAAGAAATAAATCACCAACGTGCCAAATGTAATTTATATGCACATATACTGTGGAAAGAATAAAATATGTTATAGGCCTTTTATGTCTTTGCATTTCAAAGTTTATATCGTCATGGGCGGTGTTGGGCAAGTTACTTCAAAACTGTAATGCATTATTTCATATGTTGTGGAATTTTTAGAATTTAGTCAGAATAGATAAAAAGTCTGGAAATCAAAATGTTGTGGCGAGGCGAAGAAACCACACGTTGCTGTGCTAGTGGAGATCTTTACTCTTCGCATGCCATCACAAAACTGAAACAACAAAGTCCAAAACAGCAAAGACCAAGCCAACAGGTTCAAAGCATCAAAGGATCATAGCATCATGCCTACTGGGTGAGAGACATGGTCCTAGTGTCCGCCACAATGTCTTATTTAGGTTTCTGTTATTTGAAGCGTCAAAGACACGAGTCTTCGGTGCAATTCTGTAATTAGGCAACAGTCTGGTGTTCTCAAAGAGAGTGTGAAGTGACACGTAAAAGTGAAGATTCTTATTCACTCACACGGGAGTAAACGCCTAAAAGATGAAAACCAGACGTAAACACACAAAAGAAACAGTTCTCTGTTCAATATGCTCATCAGGCAGCGGAGTTGAGTAAATTTACAAATGAGTAAAGTAACGCATGAGGAGGAAATTTAATAACAAAAGGAGCACGTAACACGCGAACGGGAAGAGAGAATAAATAAAATCAAAACCCGACAGGGGCGGAACCAACAGGACGGCGACGTCGAAAATTATGTCAAAAACAAGTTACAAAATAAGGCGCTCGAAAAACGGGCTCGAGGGGAGAAAAAGTAACGACAAAAGAAAGCTCGGAAAATACTCACGAAGCAAAGTAACAACTGAGGGAGACAACCAGGAGACGGACAAATAAATACGATAAGAACAAACTCGAAAAGCAAGGGACGCAACGGAGGTTCAGAGAATAATCCGCCGCCGCCGCCCTTTTCCGGCTGCTAAATAGATGATGGAATTGAGAACAGGTGCGCAGCCGGTGGTTCCACCCCTTACTTGCTTAGGCCTGTCCTGCAATAAAACAAAGTCCCACAAGGAGGAGACCGTGGCAGGTCATGACAGAACTGGCTGACCTATTATGGTCAGTTTACCCTAGCTGCACCAATATTTCTCATGCATGGTAGAGTGAAATTTCTTTGTTAACACAATGCCAGGTGGTCAGTGAACAACAAAATGTTGTACTAATACGGGCTGAATATTAATTTTCCACCACAATTATGACTGTCATTTCAAAGTAATTTGTTACATTACAAAATTACTGAATTTGACATGTAATGCATTACACTATTATTACAGAACTTTTATATGACCTACTCTAAACACCATAACTGGAAATATGGATTTGACATTCTAAATGGGTCTCATTATGCTCATACACATCCAGTGGAAGGTTGTCTTAAGCCTAAAAACAATACAAATCGTTTGATCTGTATTGTATTGTAAACCGTTAATGACATGACAAGATACAGCATCTTTTTCAAATGTTTTTTAATCGTTTTATTACTTAGCTTCACAGCATAGTTATGCATTGTTTGTGCTTTAGAAAAAAAACTGTCAGTGTATTTCACGATTTCAATGTTAATATTCAAATTCAAGATCAGTTACAGACAGATGTTACAAAAATAGATGGTTTCGGTGGGGCTAACGTTAGCAGCTAGCCAACATCATTGTTAAAGTGTTTGATGTGCTAGCTAACATGAGTTTGTACGATTCATCTTGACACACATTGACCAGAACGTTTTATAAGAAAACATGTATTAACTGTAGGTAGGTCGTTTTTGTACAGATACCTAAAATAATGTGCATGTGCAGAATGCAAGGTGAGGTACGTCTATTTACAAGTGGACTGAGCAGCACGGATAATGCAAAATGCCAGCAATAGGCTGCATGGTCTTGCCACAGTCGCAGCTCTATATGATTCTGCTTGTATTTCGGTCAAGTAAAGACTATGACCAGGTTTCTCACAAAACTCAGAAAAGCGATCAGTGTCTAACTGTCTGCCACCGTTTGCATGCCATTCCCAGAATGTCGCATCGGTCGACGCCGCTCTACTCGAAAGAGACGTGTGATTTTTTGAGCGTTCTCTCTTCAATCCATGCAAGTCTTTGCTGACAATGCATTCACCTGCTGTCAAGGCATTTTTGCACTGGAAACTTCCTGTCTAATATAGCACAATGTATTATTTTTAACACTTGGCATCTAGTGCAACCTGTTGAGCCTGGAAGGGTGCTGCTCAGTTCCTTCTGAAGGTTTCTAATTTTCCCCAGATTAGGATTTACTGGGAGCTTTGTTCAGGGGATGCTACTGTATTGGGCATTTATGATGTTCTGTTTTACTCTGTTTTCACCTGTGAGGCCCTTTGACACATCAGTGATTCAGGGCAATACAAATAAACGTGACTCAGTTGAGCAGAGTTGATTTGAATTCCGGTCAGTCAAGGCGGCAGCCAGGGTGTTGGGTTGGTGGCAGCGGCGGCGGATGCATCTCCATGGGCATCTGCAGGCGTGAACTGCGCAGAGCGGTGCTCGTGGGATTATGTCGCTAGCGTGCACGACAAATTACTCACGTGGCCGGCGCTGTGGTGGGATCACGACTAGCGTGCGGGGGTCTGTTCCGACACCCAGCAGGCCTAATCTCAGGCTGTCCGTCCGTCTGTCTGTCCACAGAGCTCCTGCTTGAACCCAACCATTCCTTTCTCCTTTTTCGACACATTGCCTTTTGTCACTTGGTTGATTGTTTGTTATATGTCAATATAGCATAAATACTAAATGGCTAAAATACTGCGAGAATGATGGGAAAAAATGACCCCAAAATCGACGAAATACTGCTCAAGGGGGAGGATTATTTTAAGAACGTTTGGCAAATCATTGCAACACTGATTGACCCTTGAAAACAAAATGAAATGAAACAAAACAAAAGGCAACATTTGCTATCTTCGCCAACACTCTGATAACATCCAACCCGGAGTGGAAAGTGAACATGTGCAAAACGTCCTTGCGACAAGGAAATCCTTAACACCAGTTTCTAGGGCCTCCACTGGTAAGCATGTGTAATTCTGATGTTAAAATTTGACATCCTGTATGGTTTCAAAGCCTTTTTTGCAAACAAAGCTCACTTTGGATTTTTTTTAACGTCCAACTTGGAAAAATATGGGTTGCAGAGAGCAGCAAGTGGAGTAAACCAGTGTTTTTCAGCCTTTTCTGGGCCAAGGCATCCATTTTGTCGATGCAACCCATCAGCTGAAAATGTTTAATTTAAAAGTCTGTAGACTATAATAACAATACGGAGTTATTTTAATCAAAGTGTTATCAACGGGAATCAAGCGACGTCGAACACCCCTTAAGATCCTGTCTCAAAAGAACTGTGCTGCCGCCTATTGGCGAAGAGTATTTATTACAAGATTACACTGCAACACAATGCTCTCACAGCTAACAACGGCACATTGTTTCCACAAAAAATATATAAAAAGTGATGAAAGATAGATTACAGCATTCCAACGCCATACCAGCCTCTTGAAATACTATAGCGGCGATACACGCGCGGTTTGTTATGTTTGTCCCGCTTTGGATTCCGTCTTGCTAAACCCGGAAGTACTGAGCTGCGTTGCATTCTGGGAAAGCACGTGTATCCTAGTGGATATTGAAAAGACACGATCTGGTGGTAAGATTTACATTTAGTACTACGGCACGCGCGTTTTCCTCGAAAAGCTCTCCCAACTTTATTCCCATTGCGTCTTTGTGTTTTCTCGATGGCTCAACAACACGCAACTTTTTCATTTCATTTCTATGGTGTCCATTTTTTTTAACAAGTCAACATTGTGTTATCCTTCGCATACGTTCATCCGTAGCTTTGGCTCTCGGAAAGCAGTGGCGAGGACAAACTATCGTGTGACATTGCCTTGCTTTTGTTTCATCATTACATTTCAAAAACAGGAAGTTCATCCATACTGACTTGTCAGTGCAATAAATTCAAAAAGACCAACCTATCATAATTGATTAGTCATTCCAGAATTGGTGTATACTTCCCAGCCATCACATTTGAAATAATCTGCACACACAATACTAAAACACGCAGTTTCTGAGTACGTCTAAAAAAGAACTAAGAGAAAAGAATCCTGCAACAATAGTTTTCAGTATACCAATTAAGCCTGTAGTACTTCCTAAACTATTTTTTCTAGTCCCACACCCTGTAATGACCAAATCGAATCTAAATTGAAACTATTCAAATGAAATTTAAATTTGCTTGTTTATTTTTTGTGGTCTTTGTGTTTCATTGCTGTCTCTTGCAACTGTGGAACGTGTTTTGAGTATAACACTTCAATGGCATAGTTGAATAGCACCTCTGCCTCACAGTTAAAGGGACCCGACTTCATATCCACCTGGCTTGGGCCTTCCTGTGTGGAGTTTGCATGTTCTTCCCAAGCCCGCGTGGGTTTTCTCTGAGCATGGCCGGTGTATTGGACATTCTAAATTGTCCTTAGGTGTGATTGGGTGTGTGAATGGTTGATTGTCTCTATGTGAAGGTAATCATATATTAGGTTGTTATCATTATGTGCTTATTTCTTGTCTATAATAGTGTGCATTGCTATCCATCTATGCAGACCTAGTTTATCTTGCCCCAGTCCTTAGATAAAGCTGTTGACACAGGAAAGTATGAGCTGGGACCTTGGTCCAGCTGTTGGTGGCGCCCGGGTATCTCTTTTGTGTTATGTCTGTAATGTGCAAGGCTTTGCTGAATGAATAAAAAGCAGGCGGGGATGCTTGAGCGAGGAGAACGCTGTTGGCAACGTATGAGAATGTACGCCAAGTGTTTCCCTTTGCCGGCAACAAAAAGTCCATTTAGGCTGGTCTGAGTTACTATTTTGCTGTTTAGCAGCAGGGCTTGTCTTAGTCTACTTTTAAAGATAACCTTGACACTCTGTGTGCCCTGCAATTGGCTGGCAACCACTTCAGGGTGTCCCCTGACAACTGCCTGAAGTCAGCTGGGGTAGGCACCAGCAAGCCTGCGACACTTTTGAGGATAAGTGGTTATAGAAAATAGATGGATTGATAGTAATTCTTATACATGGAACATGTGTCCCACAACATGCATGTCTCACTGTTAGCATAACCTGTTTTGCATGCAAAAGGAAGAAGAACATTGAATAACATAATCATCAAACTGTCAATTCAATTCCATTCGGTGGAAATTCAGTGAAACTCCTCTACAACGAAAACCTGCATGTGCAAATATACCACCCAGTGTGAAAAATAAATGCATTGAAGCCTTTCCCTTTTTCTTACTTCTCCAAACAAAGAAAAATCCCCCTTTTGCGTAATACATAATGTTTTTTTTCTGAATTAGCTTTGCACTAAAATTCACGATAGCAAAAACAAGCCTGCAGCAAAAGTCTAGCTTGATTTATACTAGACGCATCAGTACGCATTTTGCAGCTCTTTATACAGTGGGCCCCTGGTCTACGAACTCCCACTTTTACGAACTTTTCGACTTACGAGCGTGGACTGCTGCGTTTTTTGTCCACCTCATACGCACATACCTTTCGTCTTACGAACAATCCGACATGCCGGTCAAAGTGTTTGTACAATTATTTTTGCATTGCAGCATCAACGAAATCAAATGTTCATGCTGAACGCCATTGCTCTTACAATGTCACAGTTACTGTCTCAGTCACGGTGTCAGTCACGGAGTCAGTCACGGAGATACCGATATGCTATTGGTCGATTAAGGTCACAGTCCCGATCTCACTCACGGAGATGCGGATATGCTATTGGCCGGCGTCACGTCGAACGCCTTTATCTAGCTTGATGGCACAGCTGGTCGGGATAGAAGGAAGGAGAGAAAATGAGTGAAAAATAGAAGGAAGGAATGTTGTGAAGACTTTGCAAACTTTATCTGTTAGACATGGCTTCTAAAATTGCAAGTGGCGGTAAAGGAAGAAGTAAGAGGATGATGACAATAGAAACCAAGCAGGAGATAATAAAAAAATACGAAGGAGGTGCACGCATAGTTAACCTTGCTCGTGAGTATGGCCGTAACCGCTCAGCAATCTTCTAAGGGCAAGACTTTCCTTGCCAGGGGACGGACCTTGGTCGGCAACAAAATGGAGAGGCTTCTTCTATTATGGATTAAAGCGAAGGAAATCGCCGGTGATATGTTCTAGTTTGAGAAAAGTTCTTGTTCAAGAAAATAATTCAATAAATTCTGCGGGTTGGTCTCTGCTCCCCTACGACTCCACCCAGCTCAAATCACGTCGCCCCAAAGGTAAATGTAATTTTTCCTTTGTATATTTATGTTATTTAATTTAACTGTACAGTAGATTATGTTACTAATTTTTAATATGTGTATAAAGTCGTGATGTTTTTACCTAAGGTTTTTACACGCGTTGCACGCATTCACTAATTAACATAGGTTTGGATTGCCCGTCATACGAGCAGTTCGAGTTACGAGCGTAGCAGCTGAATGGATTAAGTTCGTAACACGGGGGCCCACTGTACTTGGAACAGCTTTCCCCCGCTGTCAGACGATATTCTCCCATACTATAGGTGGCAGTAAATGGACTCTACAGCATACAAACCACACTACTCTATAACAGGAAGAGAATCATAGATGATTCAAACGATCTAGACAGACTCTTCATCTCTCCCTGTGGGGCTCGCCAGGAGTTGTTTACGGTATTTAGATCACGGTATTCCTTTTCAGACGAATAATAAAGGTGTTTGTACCGGCAAACTTCCATAAGCTATAGTTCGCCTGACATGTTGTCCGCTCGTAAAAAATATTCCAGAAGTTGCGAAAAATTTGGCCCACGTGGACTTTTCGCGGAGGGGCGTGGTTGCCGAAATAATGTCATTTTGACGCGTGGAGCAGGCCGGAAGTCGCGGACAAGTCAAGCTTAAACCAAGCTTAACACTTGAAGACAAGATAAAAGTAATAAAGATGCAAGATGGATGAAGCAAAGTGAAGACATTATGCAAGGCATTGATGCAAGTATGAAAATGAATCCTTATTGTAGATTTGGCAATTTTATTTTATTTTTTTAATGTTGGATGTTTTGGTCAGATTGTGGATTGCACAACACACTTTTTATGTTTACAGCCGAGACATGGATTTGCTGTAGTGAAAAGTCCCCTGTCCCTTCTCCTGGCTGCAAACATGATTTTGTTGTAAATGAGTTCTACTGTACTTTCAAACTTCACAATCAAATAAATTATATTTGCAAGCATTTAGGAATGAACAGAACCTCTACCTATTTTGTAAATCTATAGACATTTTTAGCGTCTTAAGTTTTTTTTTTGTTTTTTTTTTTTTAATTCAATGTTTTTTTAACAGCTGTTTCTACATCAGTGGTTCTCAAAGTGGGGTCCTCAGATCCCCGGGGTGTCGTGGCCTGACTGCAGGGGGTCCATGAAATAATTTGGGTGTTTTGAAACTGAGTTAGTTGATCATTTAACAGCTATGTGCCTTGTTTGGCTGAGTGTTTTTTTTTTTTTTTTTGGGCTTAGCCTCTGGCGGCTGTTAAGTGCATTGATAGCGCACTGTCTGTCTATCTAGATCACGAGTGTCAAACTCAAGGCCAGGGGCCAGATCCGGCCTGCCACATCATTTTGTGTGGCCGTCTAAATGCTGATTTGACTTCAGGTTTCTGGCTAAAATATTAAATTTAAGAGATTGGAATTTCAGATCTGGAAAGTAAAAACCCTGCCACAGTTTGGCTTTAGCCACAAGTACTTCCACCTAACTAGCGGGTTAATAAGCTCATTTTACTGCAGGTTAAAGAGAAGTACCAGTGGCTAAAGCCAAAATGTGGCAGGGTTTTTACTTTCTGGACCTGAAATTTTCATCTCTGCCAAATTTGCAAGCTGTCTTCAAACAAGCGTTTTTTTTCTCTCTTTTGAACTGATTTTACCTGCCTCTGATTTCAAAACTTGGTAAATGTGTGCCGAACACACTTAAAATGTATCTTGACTTCACAGTCATACTGGCCCTCTGAAAGAAACTACAATGTGGCCCACATGAGTTCTTCTCAGTGCAAAACATTTGCATATGCTAACATATGCCAAGGGAAATACCTAGCACAAACAAAAATACTAACCAGCGAGAACGCATCCAAGGCGGCACAATACAATATGCTGAAGATAAGAACTAACATTATCTAGCATGTTATCCACAGTCACAAGTTGTTGGGGCAACAAACTAATTTTGGGCGTATTATATCAAGTAGAACTTACAGACACTCGTGGACCAGATTTCGCTGAGACAGAACATGTTAGATGAAGCCACACAGTCCTTCTTCATTACAAAATGCAATATCTACAGTGGCCAAAGGCAGCACCAAAAAAAACAATGATCAAGCTAAACAAAACACAAAAAAGGATAAACCAAGCTCAGATAAGCGCCTGCTATCCTTGTGAGGATAAGCGGCTATAAAAGATGGATGGATGGATAAACTTGTTCCAAAACATCATTATTTGGGGTGCGGCCAATGCAGCCCAGTACCATTTGATCCATGGGCCGTCGACCGGGGGTTGGGGACCTCTGGTGTATGATGCAAATTTTGCACAGTTTGGTGTGTAGCAACAAAACTGAACACAAGCTGTAAAGTAGGGAGTAGATGTCATGAAAGAAGAGACCCAAAAAATCCACTACTGATGAAATGGATAACCTCCGCAAATAAATGTCAAGTAAAACAGCAAGTACGGCAATGGCAGAAGTGACGTGATGACTTTGTTTCCAGGTGGCCGCCATGTCTTCCAAGAACGGGCAAGACGAGGCGCCGACAGCGGACGAGCGCTTCCGGCGCGTCCAGCGGGACCCGCGTTTCTGGGAGATGCCCAAGAGCCAGCGAAAGATCACCATCGACAAGCGCTTCGCATCCATGTTCCACGATGAGCGCTTCAAAGTCAAGTACACGGTGGACAAGCGAGGGCGCCCCGTCAACCACTCCACTGCCGAGGACCTCCGACGCTTCTACCAGATCTCTGAAGATGAGGACGACAAGCGAGTGGAGGCGGGTGAGGGAAGCTCAATATCTGTTTGATGGAAAGGGGTGATGTTTGTGGCCGCCATATTCATTGAAAACAAATATCACTCAAGTTAAATTAGAAAAACCTGCATAACAGCATAACAATGACATTCTTTTGCGACATAACAATTATAGAAATAACCTTGATGTAATTATATTGAAAATATAAGTGTTTTGCTCGTGCCATTGATGACTACAGATGATACAGATCCCTTTTTTTACGAGGTTGTAGGGCTGTCACTCACGATTATTTCAGTAGTTGTTTAATCAGCAATAATTTTTACAATTAAGCGATTAATCAAAATTATTTTTATTTATTGCTTGAAATGATCTCTAAGGGAGATTCCAAATGACCTTGTGAGCCCTTTAGTTCACCTCAAAGACAATACAGAGTTCAGTGATCCTTTGCTATTTCGCGCCTCGCCTATCGTGCCCTCACTCCATCGCGGATTAGGGCGGGGGATTATTTTGCGGAAAGAGACGTGCTGTGACGGTTTCCTGCATGCCAGACAGACACATGCAGTACACATACTTACTTAAATATTAAATTATTAAACCTTATACAGTCACGGAAAAGTTACCCCTTTCCATCCTACAAAGTCTTGCGGCAGCCGCGGTCATATTAGTGGCATCCGGATGTCGGATTAAAGTCAAATCTACATGATCAAACATGATAAGAATGAGCGTTTACATTTTAAATGCCATTTTATTATAAAAGAAATCTAGGTAAGAGATTCCGAACGGTCCGGTGAAGGTCTTTGCTCCTCTGTCTTGGAAAAGCAAGAACAACCTGTGTGTTTTACGAATGAGTCCGACAAGGTGTGAATAACAAGCTGGAGTATATTACAACGCCTGCCGTCATTGGTCGATGGTCGCGCCAGGAGCCAATCACGTGTCTTGTAGAAGACATTATAGTGACCTGCAAGACACTCAACTTAACTTTGCAACTTGAGTCAACTTGTTCCGGTCCCAATTTACCGCAAAAAAAAGAGGGATCGCCGTATTTACATACATAGATGTAACTCTAAAACTTGTAGAATTATTACCGGTATATTCATTACACAAAAATAAAGAACAAAATTAAATAAATCAAATTAAGGTAAACGTGTGCTAATAGCTAGAAAGCCCCAAAAATATATACGGTGGGCCCCCAGTTTACGAGATTAATCCGTTCCGCGGTTGGGATCGTAACGCAATTCGCCGTAGGGCGTGCAATCCAAACCTATGTTATGTAGCTAATGTGTGTAAAACCCAAGGTATAAACATCAAAATTGTATATACATATTAAAAATGGAATCAAAATAGTATAGTAAGTGCTACTTATATATAATATACATGCATACAATTAAGTATGACTAACAACAGAAAATAAGAGCAATTACCTAAAACGCATCAAGAGGGAGGCAAAACAACAAACACAACCAACCCCACAGGTTATGACAGGTGTGGGTGTTAATCGTGAAGCCAGATAAATGCCTTAAAGAGGGGACGAAAAAACTCAATATTCCACATTGTAACTTGAAAAAAAAATGCAAACCAGGGACACCGTAACCTGTGGGTCTACTGTATGTGTATTTTTTTTTATTCGACTCAAACTTATAATGCTTAGCAAAATATCAATCATTTTTTTGATACCCTCCTTTTATTCCTTTTAATAAACATGTTTAGAATGCTGTCAGTAATTATTGCAGCCATTTGCTTTACGTTTTGGCCTTTCTTCAACAAAAAATAGTCCGCTCGTCTTTGTTTGCTACAGCGGATAAAAAAAGGATAATTCTTCTTTTTTTCATGTTGAGCAATACAAATGGCAATGATTTTATTCAAAATAATTGTATGGCAGCTCATGAATCAAAGGTGAGCATTGTTTCTTTTTTTTTTGTTCTTTTTTTTTTTTTTTTTGTCTTTTAATGCAGCAAAGTTCAGTCTGTTTCGGAGTTCCCACACTTTGACCGGTGTTTGAATGCCACTCCAATGACTGAAAGCGAGTCACGCGGTTGTTATTTTTCCTCCTCGTGACAATTATTAGACCAGACAAATTGAATAAGCTTCTGCGTACTTTAGTCGAAGAACATCCATCCATACTGGAGTGCTTTTGTTTGAAATGCTCATGTTGATGCTTCCTTGGAACGCCAGTTCAGTTTTACACAGCCTTCATGTCACTGACTTTGCAGGCTTGCTGTTGGTGAAATGCACCCATGCTTTAGAGCAGGGGTGCCAAACTTGTTTAAGCTTGCCGGCCGCATGAAGGAAAATCTATTCCCAAGTGGGCCTGACCAATGAAATCATGGTCTATATTAGGGGTGGCAATCTTTGACTGTCTCACGATTCGATTCCGATTTTGGGGTCTCCGATTTGATTCAGAATTGATTTTTGATTCTCAATCGATTGATTCAATTACTTAATGATATCTGCTTCAATCTTCAATGAACTCATTTGCATTTAATTAACATTTTGTATCACGACGAATAGCATTTGTAATTCAGTTATACGAGTGATTCAATCGAGGGGTTCTCAAGTACAAATAATCATTATACTATTTCTCATTTTGGCACACGTGTTTTCATACATGTGTAATTAAGTTCAACAGGAGCACTCAACAATTCATCGATGATCAAAACATTAGTTTAGTTCTTCGCTCCAGTCAGGCACTTCATTGTATTTGGAGGGAAAGACAGGGCAGCTTTTGTTGCTAGCAACTTTTCTGCTCAGGTGATGAATACGAGGAGGAGGAGGGAGATGAAAAGGAAGCCAGCGAGTCGCACGAGGAGTCGGACTCAGACTCCGAAGAGGACAGTGGTCCGGATCTGGCTCGTGGCAAAGGCAATGTGGAGACCAGCTCGGACGAGGACGGGGACGAGGACGAGGCGGACGCCTTCCTTCAGCGCCAGGAGGAGGAGATCCAGCACGACTGGGGCGAGCTCTGCAAGGATGCCCCGCGCAGCGAGCAGGTGGGCTCGCTCGGGCCCGAGAGCCCGCCTGCCCCCGGTGCAGGCCTGACCCGACCGCCTTTTCCAGGTTTGGCGCCGATTGGCCGTTTGCAACGTGGACTGGGACCGGCTCAAGGCCAAAGACCTGCTGGCCATGCTCAACTCTTTCAAGCCTGAAGGGGGCGCCGTGCTCTCCGTCAAGGTAATGCACCAAGGTCCTACCATGTGCAAGCCACCCACAAACATTACCAGTGCTTGTGTTTCGACAAATTATTTATGAAGGAGGATGCATATTTTCAAATCAAGATGGAACCTGGAATCTGGATGGTGCAGTGGTTCTCAAATGGTCTACCTTCAGGAGGAAAAAAAAAATCACTGTCAAATTGTGGGCCAAATTTTTAAACCATTCAAATTTATTTTAAATTGCACAGTGGACTTGTTTGTCCTTACAAAGATTCTGGGATCCTGTTTTTTTTTTTTTTTTTCAACCCCCCTTCTAATGCCTTCTAAAAAGTGCTATCTTCTGGCCCCTGCATTTATTTTTGTATGTGTGACAAGTCAAATAATACACAGTCAGGTAACAATGAGCCAATGAGTGCAGAATGAGTGAAGAAGCGAAAAGAAAATGATTCAAAAGCTTGATAAGAGGAACAAAGCAGACATATTGAATCTAGCCAAATGAACACTCAAAGTGAAAAGCTGACTTTCGACCAAAATGGACTGTTATATATGTGGCTGTTGTATGAAGAAGACGATGACAGATGCTACATGTAAGTTCATTCTATTTGATAAATAGTACTGTGACATTTGTTCATATCTGTTGTTGTTCATATCTATCTTTTGTTTTCATCCATGTTGGAAAAAAATATTCCATGAGACTACATCATTGGGAAAAAAAAGTTGGGAACCAATGGCCTTGACTTGTCCTTCTCCTTTGAAAGCAATAGTGTGCGCTCCAAATAGGCTTATTTTTTTTTCGGGTAATTTTTGGATTTCAAACATTTCTGTCGGGACCCATGCATGACCCAACAGTTTTCAGCGGTAGAATGAGCACTGCATTTCTATCTTTTGTTTTCATCCATGTTGGAAAAAATATTCCATGAGACTACATACATGGGAAAAAAAAAGTTGGGAACCAATGGTCTTGACTTGTCCTTCTCCTTTGAAAGCAATCGAGTGCGCTCCAAGAAGGCAAATGAAGGCTGCTTTACTTGCAGTAGAGAGCACGTTTCACATATAGGTTTTCTTTCAAGTGTTGCCTTGTTTATATGCAAAACACTTGGCGTTGCAAGAAGCAAGATAAGGCGCTTCACAGCTCAAGTTGAACTACATGAATGCGCTGTAGACGAGTGGACATACTGTTGTTGAAGATAAGAATCAAGTGAAAACTTACCTGTCGGTTTTGTGTTTTTGCCACTGCAGATCTACCCGTCGGAGTTTGGCAAAGAGAGACTCAAGCTGGAAGAGTCCCAGGGACCGGCGGAGCTTCGGGCGCTGCCTGACGATTCCGAGGACGACACCAAGGACGACAGGTGACCGCGTCGTGAGGGCCGCGCTCCACCCAAGCCACTTTTTTATTTCTTTCTTTTTGTAGTTTGCTAGCTTTCCTAGTTTGACTCGCAAAAATGGCTACAAAACATTGCCGTTTGTCCACTTAGGTATTGACATCCTCAAGTGCATGTATTTTCAGGTGCCCGAGCAAGAAATAAATACCGTAATCCCTCAAATATAAGACACACTCGTGTCTTATCATGCGCACCCTTAATTTTAATGTGAAATTCTGGTATTTTCTATTTTACCATGTATAAGACACACCAACACTTTGGCAACAATATCAAAACTGTTGCAAAAGAGAATAATGCCTTGTCTACATGTAGTCGGGTTTCTTGCAAATGGGCAGTAAATGTCTCAGTTTTTCCCTATTTGCTATATGTGGGGGCTTCTTTTTGTTCATCAAAATCGAATGTTTCTAAAGCATAAACACCCGAAGTTGAGCAGGGTTAGGGTTAGTTTCAACCTTATGACTGTAGATCAGAATCAGCTGTAGACATCATAATTATTTCCTTTAGGTTTTCGCAATATTCCTGTGTGTGGACTCGGACATTGGTTCAGCTGCCTGCTTCTTTTATTGAAAATAATGCCGTAACAAGCTCAGCTAACACGAGCCGTTGTTAGCTGCAACAGGGACTTGATGCTAACAGCCAACTGACGTCCCCCTCCTCTAGCTTGTCTCATTACGGTAATTATTTAAAATAAGAATATGGCCAAAATAAAAATGTACATCTGTGCGTCAAAACTCGGGTTATGGACTCACAGATCAATCTTCCTCTAAAATCCAATTTTAAAGTTAACGTTTATAGGACACGCCCATACTTCTGGCCTTCATTTTTTGGGGGGAAAAAAAGTGTGTCTTACATTTGGGGAATTATGGTACCTGTTATCATTTATCAAGTGACGATTTAAAACTTTCAAAATGAATAAAATAATAAAATATTTTTTTACCCAATGCATTTCATTAGGCATCATACCACAATTTTCCCTCTTTCCCGGTCGGCACGGTACATATCCTATAAATAGAAGCAGTTATATTTGGCCTGAATGATATCACAGCGGAAGCATGACTAAACTTAAGTAAACTTACAATGCTCAAAATAATCCCGAAATAAATATTATTGCTCCTTGGACTTGTAAATTCACTGGAAATGTCAAATAAAATGATCTAAATGGTCTCGGCACTCGTCACCAACACACCAGCACCAGCTTTCATAATAAACAGCATTCATATTGTCAACTGCTTCAATATCAATGAATGAGGCTAATGGTGTTTTTTTGCCATGTGTCTGGGGCTTCTGGCCTATTTTCATTTTGACCCAACTTAGACTTTTGGATTAGTTTTGATGTGTAATGTCAAAGTAAAAGCATACTAATAAAACCAATAGGGGGCTAAGCTATCGCGTAGATTGTCACAACATGTCGTCTTTTAATATGCTATCCCACCATCCCTTCTAAATGCTTGCAAAACGGGAGATCGAGAAGTACACCCTCCACATGTCAAATTTAGCCCATGTCAGGCGCATTTACTGCCATGAGAAAATGGAAATACTGTATTGTCAATTTAGGACATATTGAAAACCCAATGTTTTGTTATGCATTTCCCAGGGTTTTTTCATGAATCCTTTCAACAGCAACTCGCGAATGGGGTGCAGTAGAAATCTTTGTGTTGGAACCCCAAAACCACTGGGGGGCACTAAAAGACAACTTCTGACATTTGCAAGCCTTTGATTGACTTATTTGAGTGGCTCAGCTTGACTCCCATAATGCAAAGTTCGTGCAGTAGAACAAAGGTCCCCAAGTGCAAGTCTGCGGCCTGGTGCCAGTCCTTGGATCAACAGCTCTGGGGACGCACCCAAAATAATGATGTTTTGGAACTGTTTTAATTTATCCTTTAACACCATGTTTTTCAACCAGTGTAGTGTGCCGCAAGACACTGTCAGGTGTGCCGCGGAAAATTACAGTCCACAATAAAAATCTTAAGCGGTCTTAACCAGTCCGTGATGATAAAACGGCTGGGGACCCTAGCAGTACAACGACAAGCAAAGCATCCATTTATTATGCAAAACTTAGTGCCATTTTTTTCCCTTGACAAATATTTCTTTCATAAAAAATAAAAATAAAAAGAAGACCCCATACGAAATAGTCACTTGTTTCGCAATGCGAGCCGAGGCTGAATGCGGTAAGGCAAAATAGACTGATTTGCGTGCTGTGTCTTCAGATTGTACCGAGAGAAGAGGCGCGACTACCAGTTCAAGCGCCTCAAGTATTTCTACGCCGTGGCCGAGTGCGACTCGGCCGGCACCGCTGCTAAGATCTACCAGGAGTGTGATGGCTTCGAGTACGAGAGCAGCTGCTCCGTCTTGGACCTAAGGTAGGCTGCGTTTTTGTTATAAGTAAGAATAAAGGGTGAACGAGAGTTGCTCACTCTTTCTTTGTTATTATGAGTGGATGGAACTACTCCCAACATGGGCAAAATATGGCCCGTTAAGACAACTTTTTAAGAAGCTCTGCACCTACCAGAGAAGGAGTGTCAAACTCGTTTAGGCTTTTGGGCCTCATGATGGAAAATCTATTACCAAGTAGGTTGGACCGATAAAATCATGATATATAGTGAACCCTCGTTTATCGCAGGAGATACTTGTATGTCTGTGTGTGTGTGTGTGTGTGTGTGTGTGTGTGTGTGTGTGGGTGCCTATTGCTGTGGGTACGCTTCGTGACTGACACGAGCGTGCCTGTGGGAGTAGATTAAAACTTCACAGGCATGCACTGTATAACTCATGAAGCGCACTCCGGCGCTGATGTTGTCAACACACAGGCAGTAGACAGAAATGTTCACCAGACCGATGGAAACCTCTTCCCTAGATTTCTTTTATAATAAAATGGTATTTCAAGTGTAAACTTTCTCCATTGTAATCATCTTTGATCATGTACAGATTAGACTAGAAAAGCCAAACGAGGCACAAATGAATGAACTGTTGAACTAAATCAGTACCAAAACATTTCGGGTGCGGCCCACGCGGCCTGGTACCAGTTGATCCATGGACCGGTTCCGAGTCGTGGACCAGTGGTTGTGGACCACTGGACTTCATGATGATGCGGTGAGGCTCATGGCGTGAGCAGCATACTGTATATTCAACAAAGCTGTGTTCTTTTTTTTTCCCTCAATTAACATTCTTTTTTTCCGCAAGATCAAAACAAACATGGCAGACGAAGTTGTCAAAAATGTTCATAAGATTATAAGAGTAGACAGATGATGATTAATTTTGATGTAAAATAATAATAATGCGTCCAAGGGACACGCGTTGATTTGAAAGTATGTGTCCCCTGTCAAAAATTATGCGTTTGGCACGCAGGCAAAATCGGAGCACCAGTATACAAGCCACAGCAGCAAAAATTGAACACGTTTTTTTTTTTGTCACAGATAAGCTGCAGGTCACACATCACATATTTACTCAGAAAGATGATATATGGAAATGTTTTAATTTTTAAATGTAAATCTATATCAGATTTACACGTCACAAACACTTAAACAAGAGCATATTCAATTTATACATCATTTTCATATTTTTAAAACAATATTTTTGAAAGTCCGTGAGCACTGCCATTAATTCACATTATTTTTCCATAAATTCACACCTTGAACACATACACACATTTGCTGTACTGGTGGATTGCCCCCTGGTGGCAAGTAAATCACACAACACATAAGCCACACAGGGCTCAAAAAAAATTGCAATTTATGGTGTGAAAATTACAGTAGAGACTTGAATAACACTTTTGTAATGCTTGTGTTAATTTTCTAGTGAAACATCACACTTTTTTTTTCTCTTATGAGGTTGATTATCAAAACACTCCATCCATCTGGTCCTGGTTCGACCCTTTTGTCAAATTTTAGAACCCCTTGTGGCCCTCAAGTAAAAAAAAAAAAAAAATAGTGTGAAAAATACGGTAGTAACTTGAATAACACTTTTGTAATTGTTGGATCTTTCACGTTTAACTTATTTTTGATTCCAGACCCAGTTGAATAATGCAGTATTGTTTACATACCTTTGTGAAAGATTCCTGCGGGTTCGGGTATGATCCGGGATAAACACACATGCACGCGTTCATCGCGTCAACAACACTTTGAAGATTTATTGTTACCAAATTGTCTAATGCAGTTTACAAGCCAATTGTCCTAAACAGAGATTCCCGTGTCACTGTGAAAATGATGCCGGTTTGTCCTCCAGTCCCATCTTTTGTATTCGCCGATCCACCAAAAGGGGTGGTCCCATAGCCAGGTCAATGGAGATACATTGGAGGTCCCCACAGCCCGAGACCTGTGGGCGTCAGTTGACTGAAATGCGTATTCGAGGTTGAAAACGGCACAATGCACAGTGAAGCTTCATTATCATGGATAAAATTACATAAATTCCTTCATAATGCTTGTGTTAATTTTCTAGTGAAACATCACACTTTTTTTTCTCTTATGAGGTTGATTATCAAAACACTCCATCCATCTGGTCCTGGTTCGACCCTTTTGTCAAATTCTAGAACCCTTTGTGGTCCTCAAGTAAAAAAAAAAAAAAAAATGGTGTGAAAAATACGGTATTAACTTGAATAAGACTTTTGCAGTGCTTGTGTTAATTTTCTAATGAAACATCCGTTATGAGGTTGATTATCAAAACACTCCATCCATCTGGTCCTGGTCAGGGCCAGCCTGTTAACCATTATCAGGTTAGGTCAATAATAATCTCCTGTTCTTCTACTTCTTGACCTGCTTACTGGGCCTCTCTCATGCTCAACTGCCCCCCACTGGTTAAAATTTGGAACAGCTAAAACTTAGTATAGAGCCAGTATAGATAGTATAGTGGACCCCCGGTTTATGACTTCCCTGCCTTCCTTTTTTTTCACCTCACGATGTGGACCGCGACGTTTTTTTTTTGTCCCCTCTTTACGCCATTTTTCCACCTTTATGACATAAAAAAAAAAAAATTCAACCATGGCATGTCTTCTAAGGGCAACACGCTCATACGTCGTTACACCCGTCACTGCTTACCTCACTACAATCCTGGTCCGCTATTGGTCGGCGTCACGACTCCCTAAGATACTGATCTACTATTGGTCGGCGTCACGGGTCACTAAGATGCTGGTCTGCTATTGGTTGCGCACAGGGTCACAAAGATGGCTGCTTAAAGACTTTTTTTCGTGTGAGAGTGCTTTCAATATTATTATCGTGCATTTTAGTGCTTAATTCAAACTTCAAATGGTTAACCATGGGTCCTAAGATTGCTAGTGACGCTAGAGAAGTAAAACTATGATTAATATGCAAACGAAGCTTTAGATAACCAAGAAATACAAAGAAGGCTAAGTTTGCCTCGGCTAGGCTACCTTCACAAGGGAATATGGGTATAATAAGCTTGTCACTTCACTTTGAAGGTAAATAAATCCTTTTTTTTTTTTTTATTTATTTATGATGTTACTTGATTGTATTCATGTACAGTATATTATATATAAGCAACACTATTTTACTACTATACTATACTATTTTGATACCAATTTTGAATACGTATATACAATTTTGATGTTTTTACCTGGGGTTTTACACGCATTAGCTAATTAACATAGATTTGGATTGCTCGCCATACGGCAAATTCGCGTTACGATCCCAACCGTGGAACAGATTAATTTCGTAAACTGGGGGCACACTGTATTCAAGTGACGTCAGTGACCCGACCCGGTGGCCATATTGTGGGGCAAACAGACACTTGCCGGGGTCAGTGACAAAAGCCAAGGAGATCGTGTGAAAGGTACTTGACAATGGTAAACACCTGCGTCATTCACTGGTGCAACAATAGGGCGGACAACACTGTTAAAAGAAGCTTCTTCGGAATACTGTGCCTGTTGTCAGACACCAGGAATGCGAACGCACGAAGGAACTCTGAGCGTAGAAGAAAAACATGGAATGTAATTCCAACTGACGAAATATACACAAAAGTGCGTTCGGACTGTTTTGTTGAAAGTCTATATTGCGTATTGTAAGATTGCTAAAATACGTTTTACTGTTATGTGATGGGAATATATCATGCCGATTTCTATTTTACAAGTCTGTTAATGTCACAGTCATGACTCAGACAGGTTGATTGTGAACCCCGGGGGCACACAGGAAAGAGCGTGGAGTCGATAAAAAGGTTTATTAGCACAAAAAGCACGCACCGCGTGGGGTCTGACAAAAGTTCTTCAAACTCCAACAAAAAGATGATAAGGAGACTCAAAGTACAGTTTAAAGAGCCTATGCAAAAAGGCAAGTAACTTACTAAGACTTGGGGGCACATCCAGCAGGAGGACGTCGCAGAGAATACAAAGTAACAAAGCAAAATGCAGACCAACTGGGAGACTGGAGACAAAGAGAAAAAGTAGCAAATAAATCACTCTGGCAAAAGCGCTAAGAATTGAGGGAACAAGGAACTGGCATGGACGCTGGAAGGCTGCAGACGTAATAATCCGGCAACGCCCTCCAGCTCTGACTGTACCTAAATAGTCCCCTGATTAGAATGAGGAGTAGGTGTGCGGCCAGTGGTTCTCTCTCCCTTATCTGCAATACAGGCCAACTCATTAGGATGGCATACAATGGCTTACGTTAGCAATGAAGAGAATTTGATTGTTGACGGAGAGATGCTGGACATCTTTCACCCATTCACACACAATATAGTTGCAGGAATTGACAAGTGATTTGTAAGGTTTCATGTCTTTTAATGAGTATGCACTTACAGTGTTGACTAAATAATTGACGATATCGGGATATTGTACTGATAT
Source organism: Hippichthys cyanospilos (assembly GCF_059441005.1). NCBI lineage: Eukaryota > Metazoa > Chordata > Actinopteri > Syngnathiformes > Syngnathidae > Hippichthys > Hippichthys cyanospilos. The sequence goes on from NC_142375.1 coordinate 3,196,638, forward strand.
TTTCAGTCTCAAGTTTTCAAGGTTTTTTTTCGCTTCGTACGGATCAATTAAGTTTATCAAACAAAATTTCGACTTGTATCGCTCCAGGGACTATTGATCTAAACTTTCCACATAAGTTCTCTTTACAGAAGTAACGTTAGAGGTAGAGGAGTCTGACTTTTTCAATAACTGACCATTTAAACAAGTATAAGCTTGACCCACAAGAAGGTGCCTACTTGCGAAATCGTGAACTCAGTGAATACACTCTATAGATTGTTTGCATTCTATGCTTTTTGCTGAATTTTATCTTGGCAATCTCCATGAGCTAAGATTGTTATTCATGGAAGGCCGATATCTCCTAAATCACGAAGAGCTGTGAGTCAACACACTCTTTGCGTGGGTGTTTTTCTTTCTATTTTTTCTTTGTTTTTATTCAAATACTACTACAGCATGACTAGAAATAATTGTTTATTTGTTTGTTTGTTTGTTTTTTAAATTGCAAATGATCCCAAATTTGTCCCCTGGAGTCATTTTGCTCCCTTTGCTGCCTTTGCAACATTGCACACGTCTTCAAAAAAGGTCCTTGTAGAAAAGGGTAGCAAAAAACATGCTTCAGGTAGAGCTTTCATCTATTTAGTCTAACTAGTTGACATACCTGGCTTGGCCAACTCCCCCCCAAAGCCAAGTGTGTGGTATTGTGTGATGTTTTTAATTTTTGTATGTGATTATTATTATTATGTTGTTTTTTTTGTGTGTGGTGTTTTTGCAAGAATGCATACATGCATTACTGTTGACAAGCTGAAATTTTGAGGATTTGAACAACGGAAAGGGGTTTTAATCCACGGATCGGAGGTTCAAAATCTTTATCAATTAGTTGGCAACTATTTGTTGAAACTCTAGATTGCGTGTGTTTTTGTGATTGTTTTTCTTTTTTGTGCGTGTGTCCGTGTCCAGGTTCATCCCGGACGACATGACGTTCGAGGACCCTCCCAAAGACGTGGCGACCGACATCAACTTGGCCACGTACACGCCCAAACTTTTCACGTCGTCGGCCAGTGCCACATCAAAGGTGACCGGGCGGCTGGCTCTACACTGTGATGTCATAGGAATTAGCTCAAGCCTGTCCATTTCCATTTCAAATCAAATCCAAGTCAAGTGTACTTAGGCAGCGTTAGCTCCTCCCTGCCGGCGGCCATCTTGTTAATGGAAGCGTGCGCCACCGTGTGCAGGTGGAGCTGACCTGGGATGAGACGGACCCGGAGCGTGTCAGTGCTCTCAGCAAGAAGTTCAACAAAAGCCAGCTCCTGGAAATGGACTTCAAGGCCTACCTGGCGTCGTCATCCAGTGAAGGTGAGGAGGCAGAGGAGGAGGCTGAGGCAGAGCAATGCAAGCGGGCGCCAGAGGTTGGCAAGAGCCAGGAGCAGCTGGACAAGTACCGGCAGCTGCTGCGAGGACCCGACCGGCCGCAGGAGGACCAAAGCATGGAGATGGAGGTTACCTGGGTGCCGGGTAGGGCGGCCGCCGCAAAACTAACTGCAAACAGCCCTTTTCAAAAGCCCCCGTCCTCTTTTGCCCTTTGCAAAAAGGACAGAATCTGTTTTTTGTTTTTTTTCTTCTTCCTATCTTGACTCAACACATTACAACTCCCCCGCCTCCTTGATTTAAATCCCAAATCCGAAACCTATGGAATAAGATGGCTGTCAAAAAGATGTATGCGTGTATAACAATTTGAATGAGTAACCCTCTAAATCAGGGGTGGGCAACTCCAGGCCTCGGGGGCCGGTGTCCTGCATGTTTTCCTGTTTTCTCTCTCAAACACACCTGAATCAAATGATTAGGATTATTCTCAAGCTCCAGCAGAGCTTGTTGATGAGCTAATGGTTTAAATCAGGTGTGTTAGGGAGAGAAAACTGGAAAACATGCAGGACACCGGACCACGAGGGCTGGAGTTGCCCACCCCTGCTCTAAATTGTGTTGACTTTGAATTGTTTTCATACGAGTGTGACTCTATATTGTATTGAGGTTACGAATACAAAACTTGGGAGTACAACTCTCATTTGCAGGACTATGACCACGCGAGATATTGCTTTATGTCTTTGCATCAATTTCTCGTTTGGATTCATGGATCTGATCCTTCGCATTTGCATTGAATATGCAAATTGAGATGACGACACACCAAGCTACAAGGCAAACTAATTCGATCTGAGAGTCATCCACGTGGCCATTAGTCCCGCATGCATACATCCTTTTGACAGCGATCATACCCCATACATCAACAGCTGATAGTTTGCAATGTTACTGTCCAATTTATTTGTTAATTATTGATTAAATTGGACTCTCAGGCTCATGACCTGTGACTCCACATCCATAAATTGTTTGAAAATCACTCATATAAATTGGTCCATCACAATGTTTTTTTTTTTTTATGAGATTCTGTAAATTATACTGTAAATTATTTTAATTGGTATTAGTTCATCTTTATTTGTTAAGGATTCCACTTAAGCATTGGTGTGTGCAATTCAAAGAAAAGGGTTTTTCCAAAATCAACTGCAGTGCTTGTTTCTGCTGTTACAGAAGCTTCCCAAAATTTGCCATTTAACTTTAAATTGGCCCTAAATTGCTCACAAAAGCGTCATTTGAGCATTATTAAAAATTAGCACGCATTATACTTAAGATTGAAACCTAATGACCTATTGGAAGCTTCTGTTTGGGGTTCAGTTCGTGTTCAATCGGGCCATTTTTTTTCTGCTTTGTGCATGTGCGACTCAAATGACTCGCAGATCGACTGCCTTTGCCTGGTAGCTTGGCGAGTGTCACTTTAATTTATATATCCAGATCCACAAATGCAAAGGATCAGATCCACGAATCCAAAAGGAGAGATTGATGCAGAGACGTGAAGCGGTGTCTCGTGTGGTCATAGTTGATCAAATCAGAGTTGTAATGAAGACCCTTGCACTCGCAACTCTTCAATTAGTAAACTCAACACAATTTTGAGTGGTACTCATATGAACACAATTCAAAGTCAATGCAATTTAGAGTGGTCTTTTTGACAGCCATCTTACTCCATAGAAAACCTAGCGCTAGTTTAAAACTGAGTTTGAAATCCTAAACTTCGTTTGAAACACTCTTGCTGGTTTAAATCCGTCGTCTTTCCAAGTGACAAGAGCTTTGTTGTCGCAGGCCTGAGGGAGGCCACGGAGGAGCTGGTGAAGAAAAAGCTGGAGCGTAAGCAGCAGCAAGCGGCCCCCACGCCCTGGGAGGACTTCCTGCAGAAGAAGCGTGACAAGAAGAAGGCCAAGAAGAAGCTCCACCAGCAGGTTACAGCTTCCGCGCCGTCAGCGGCGCGAGCGACACTGATGCAACAATGCTAACGCAACATTCCAATCTGCAGGACGGCCAACTGAGCGACGACCAACTTCCCGACCCTGTGGACCTCCGCGACCCTTTTTTCGCGCAGGAGCTGCTGTCTGCCGGTGAGTCTTGGCTAGCGCGCGGTCAGCTAGCGCATGACGCCCAGGCCGTCATGTTGTGTTTTTCTGCCCGCAACTTCGTAGACTACAAGAGCAAAGACAAGAAAAAGAAGAATAAGAAGGGGGACGAGCGCACCGAGGATGAACGACAACGCGAGGTCATGCACGCACACACAACATTGCAGACGCATGAATGTTATCACAAAACTTTGCGTGAAATAATAAGTAGCCAACAGAACAAAAACAAAAAAAAACAGTATTAGAGCAATAAAGGCAGTAATAATGAACTACTAATAAATGAATAGACTTACATTCTAAGCATATTATGGAGTAGATGAAGTGGAAGAAACTGTATTCATAGGAGGATGATAGTGCAAAATATTATGTATTTAAGCAGGTTTCCTGCACTGTGCAGAGTTTGTAAAGCGCATGTGTGCATGTAGTAAAGTGACTGGTGATGAGGCAGATTAGTGTGTGAGGGATTTGTTCAGAATTCGGATGGCCTGTGGGTAGCAGCTGTTTGCCAGCCTGGCAGTCCTGGCCCTCAGGCTCCTGGAGCATCTGCCTGATGGCAGCAGTTCAAACTGGTTGTGTTGTGGATGAGTAGTGTCCTTGATGGGGTTGTGTGTCCTCTGAAGAACCCTGATGTGGTAAATGTCCTGTATTGCGGGGAAGGCTGCTCCACAGATGCACTGGAAGGTCTTGATCAGACGCTGGAGAGCCTTCCTGTCTTGTACTGTACAGTTGCCTTACCAGACTGTGATGAAGGTGGAGAGGACACTTTGGATTGTACATCTGTAGAAGTTGTTGAGAATCTTTGCTGGCATGCCAAATGTCATTCTTCTCAGAAAGTACAGTCTCTGTTGTGACTTGTTGATGTTCTGTCGAGTGTTGTGGGACCAGGTGGCATTCTCGCAGATGTAGGTGCCAAGGAATTTGAAGACTTTTACCCTCTCCACCTCTGTCCCATATTCAGTGGTGGTTTGTGTGGCTCCATCTGCCGCCTTGGGTCAATGATTAGTTCTTTGGTCTTGTCTTGGTTGAGGAGGAGATTGTTGCTCCGACACCAGGCCACAAGGACTGCCACCTCTTTCCTATAAGCTGTCTGGACCCCACCAGTGGTCAGTCTAATGACTGTAGTGTCATCTACGTACTTAATTATGCTAATTTAGTCATAGGTGAAGAGTGTGTAAAGCAAGGGACTCATCACACAGCCCTGGGGTGTCCCTGTGTTTACAGTTCTGGTGCTGGACGTGTGGTTGTGGATTATAACTAATTGGGGTCAGCCTGTGAGGAAGTTCAGCACCTAGTTGCAGAGGTGGGGTGCCAGACCGAGTGTAAAGCGTTTATCTGTCAGTTTGTCAGGGATGACTGTGTTGAATTCTGAGCTGTAATCGTCGAAGAGCATTCTTACAAATGTTTCCTTGTCCTCTATGAGCGTGAGCGCTGTGTGGATGGCAGTGTTGACTGCATCATCCGTGGAACCGTTGTGGCGATATGCATAATGTAGAGCAGGGGTCACCAACTAGATAGAAAATTGGTGAATTTTAAAAACAATTATACATGTATACATTTACATTTTACACTTGATTTACATATTTACTACAGCTGTTCGTTAATTATTGTGAACAATCATTTAGTCAAAATGTAAATCAAGTGAAATACTGTATGGTATGTACATGTAATATATGCATAATTGTTTGTATTATTACTAGAAAATCACACTGTTCTATCACTTGTGAGCTATTTGCAGAACAGGCCTGCTGGCTACTCATTTGATCCTCATGTTCTACCTGGTGCCCGCAGGCACCATGTTGGTGACCCCTGATCTACAGTGTCTTCACACACGGCTGCGGTTTTAAATACAGCCAAAGCAGTCCTGAAGCACTAAATTGGTTTCATCAGTCCAAACTTTAACAGCTTTATTACCGGGGCTGCCTACTTGAGAAGGTGTCTGTAGGTTGGATACAGGAATACCTGATAAAAACATAAATAAATGAAATTGCTGGCAAAACAAGTTTCTGTCAGTGACTGCCCGTTCCTGGAAATGAATCAGGTTAAAACTGAAAGTCAAGCAATATTTAAAATGAAATCAAATGGTGAAATTGAGCATGTGAAACGATACCAATTTGAGTTCGCACCACTCAACTCTCAAAGTCACCGATACCATTTACAGATACTTTTTGATGCATGCAATTTTCCCTTCAAACAATTAAATAATTTTAACTCTTTCAGTGCCAAGAAGGAAACCTCTAGAAGGCCGGTACATTTTGCATTTTCACTCATCGTTCAGGACCGACAGAATATTTTGTGCTCTGTCTATGTAAACATATGTGCTATCATATGAAATGCTGTATTTTATTCCTTACTTAGAATCACAAATATGTAATGTATGTGTTGTATGTATGTCAACACTACCATCCAATGGTCACAGTTGTCAGTACAGTGCTCAAATGGCTTCACATTAGATAAGCACTAGTCAAGGGTGTCAGCTACCCTCCTTAAAAAAAAAACAAAAAAAACGAGACTTTTATTATTTTTATTACCATTTTAAAAGACGTGAATTCTCATCCATGGTCATGAAAAGTTAAAGAAAGACCACTATTTCCCAGGAGAGCCTTTTTTTCCTTCAAATTGGATAAAACTAAAGGCGTTTTTCTAATGTCACTTTCATTTTAAGACGTCCCACAAGTATGCAACTGGCGATAACTTGAACAGCACTCGCCCGTTTTTACTTTGAATCACATGAAATCTGAAATTGATCAAATATGGAACTTGTTGATGTTGAAAATGCGCAAGTCATCAGGCCCAAAGCTTTTTCAGCTTAGCTGGTGCGACCATGAAACAGGAAGTTGAACTTGTGAGACATATGGCCCGATGCCGTTTGAGATGCCGTTTCAACGATTGAGAAATGTTCTGTTGCGCATGTTCAGGCTGAGATGTCCCTGCTGATGGACGAGGACGACGGGGACGAGCGACGCCAGCATTTCAACTATGACAAATTGGTGGAGCAGCAGAACCTGAGCAGGAAAAAGAAGAAAAAGATGATGAAAAAGGGAGAGGCGCCACCCGAGGACCACTTCCAGGTCAGAGTTTGCCACGGCCCAACCCGGCTGAGGTAGATTGTGAGCTGATGGCGCCGCGGTGCTTTTCAGGTGGATGTGTCGGACCCCCGCTTCCAGGCCGTGTTCACGTCCAACCTCTTCAACCTGGACCCGTCACACCCCAGCTACAAGCGCACGCGGGCTACGCAGAGCATCCTGGATGAGAAGCGCCGCCGGCGGGAGCGAGAGCAGATGGAACAGCCAGAGCGCCTGCCCGACCCTGACCATGGTCCACCCGTGCGGGACGGCGTACCCGAGCAGGACCGAGACCGGGCGTCAAGGGACCCTGGCTTATCTTTGCTGGTCAAGTCCATCAAGAGCAAAACACGTGATTTTCAAGCACGCAAGAAAGCCAAAATACTTTGAAGGTCAAATGACGGCCCCGACGACAACCGGTTTTGATGAAGCCGCGCCTGTACCTCCACAAACGGCAGGCGGACCTGCACCGGATATTTTGAACTGCCCGAAACGTCGCCATCTGAGTTGGCGGGTCCCAAGTCGTCTTGTCACCGAGCGCTGGTGCCAAAATGATCATGCTTCAAAGGCTACACCCAGCCATTTTCCATTTTCCAGCGCAGGGGTGGTGAGTGTATTCAGGCTTTCGTGAAATATCATGATTTGTAAATATGCTGTGAATTAAAACAACTTGTGCCAGGTATCATGGGCTCTCTGTGTTGAAATGACAGAAAAATGACATAAGATGACCAGTAGGGCTGTCACTATCAAATATTTTTATTAATTATTTCTTTCTTCAATTATTCAGTCTATTCGTCAAATAAACCTTTTTTTTATCCTGAAAATGTATGAAAAACATTTGTCCTTGATTACTGTCTGTTTACAAATTATTGGCATTTATTTGGTATTGTTTAGTGAGTTGGAAAGAAAAAAAAATAAACAATATCAAATGAGAGGGAGTAACCTTTTTGATACTGGTTGGTCAAAAGTAAAAGCAGGTATTTGAAGGCTGAAAGCACACGATTTGAACAATTTTAAGGTAAAGAACGGCTCCAAATGGTTACTGATCATTTAAATACAAGTCAATTTATTTGATAACCGAATACTTGATTAATTTTGACAGCTCACAATGCCAGAGTGACATTGCGTGTTTTTTGTTGTTTTTTTTTTTTTTTTTGGGGGGGGGGGGGGTTCTTCCGGTCTACCTGCACATCTTGTACGCTCCTCATTCATTTGGGTTGGCCATAGGCACAAAAGCCATTGCTGCTCTGAAGGGTTGGAGGAGAGCTCTGGCAACAATGCAAACAATCAGTTTCTGATAATGGGGATGGAGGAAGGTGCACTTCCATGCTGGTGTGATCTTCTTTCTCAGGAACACAAAAACTGAGACTATGTGTTCCGTCCTTGCGTTGGTTCATGGCGCCTCCTGTTGTTCCTAGAACCGTAGGAGACGTGCTGTCTTCTCACAATTTCTTCAAAAACATCCATCCATACTAATCTACCAATATACTTATTGCAAAAAAACAAATACAGTATGGAATAACCTATATACATTTATTCAATACAGTATGGGATAGCCTATATACAATTATTCTGACAAAAAAGTTAACCAAATTGTGGCTTGTGAGGTTGCAGCCTTACGCCAGTGACATATGAGAAAAAAACTTGTCTAAATTTGTCATACAACTCTTGAAGTTTCTTGCTGAATTAGGATGTGACTTTCGAGCCAGTCACAGAAATGTTTGGAAAAGCCTTTTGTAAAACTTAGTGAAGTCATTGGCTGCCATCCAACTTGATTGCATTGTTCTGTGCAACTTTAGCTGAATTTCTCAGCACAAACATACCACGCCACTTTATCGATTGAGCCCGTTTGAGACAGCAAAAGGAGACACCAAAGTGTTGCGCCTCAAAAAACATTCACTCATTCATGTTTTTATGTCTGCCCCACCACACACCCACACACACCAATGCAGTCAATACCCCGCATTAAAATAAAATGCCTAAAATATAAATATACTGCGGGTATATCACGAAATTGGGAACGCTGCCCCGATTGGTGCGTAATAAATATGAACAAGAAACAGCATGGTTTCACAAAAGTGCATTCGTTGGTTATGGGGGGGGGGGGGGGGGGGGGGATATATGTCTTTAATATTAACCGGCAAAGACATTCAGCATATTTGTGACCAAGCCGCATTTTGAAGTTGAAAGTCTGCAATAAAAGCTCACCTTATTGGTTGTATGTAAGAATTATTGTGGTGGTCGCGGAGAACCAAAAACGATCACAATCATCCACATCCCATCATTTATGCACCTTTTTCCAAATAAATGAGAAACGAGTAAAGGTTTGAGGTGTATCTGCCAGTGCAAGCCCAAACACAACGCGTTGTTGTCACTTTTGCAGTTCAGACTGTCGTCACTCGGTTGTCTAGCCCCAAAAAAGTAGCCTGGCAAGCAGACGGGACTACACTACCCACAACGCCGCACTCCTGGTATTTCCGCGTGGGCGGGGCTGACAGCCATATTTGATTCGATTACGCCGTCCTGGCTGCGACAACCAGTTTCGGCACTTCTTTTTCTCCCTTTTCTGCCTTTTGGAGACTCCGCTACGTCCGCGTCCGTTCCCCTTCGCGGCTGACCTGCCACCAAAAAGTCCAGACAAATCCGCCGCGAGGAGCGTCCTTGAGCGCTAGTTGAAGATGAATCCCGAATAGTAAGTGTTGTGTATCGACGGGAGACACGAACGCTTCAGCGGCCGGCTGAGCTGTCAGCAGCTAAGCTAACGTCAGCTGCTTTGTTTTCCTGCCCAGAGCAGCACCAGTATAGACCTATTTAGCCTCGTATTATTATTATTATTGTTGTTTTACATTGTGTCGCCCGTGTGTCTATGCCGGCTTGTCGCTACTGTCGCATGATGTCGACTTTCTCGATTATCTCACCGGCTAGCGGGCTAACCGGGCGGCTACTTGGTCTTAGCCGAACGTCACAAATTTGACGAGTTGCCCCCCCACCCCCCAAATAAATAAATTAATATCTATGACGTATATTGCTGCGTGGATGCTAAACAGCAAGAAGAAAGGCGACAAACGAGCTTTTAAATATGATGCGATACGGAGAGTCACGAGTTTTGCCAACAGGAAGTTGCCACATCCGCGAGTCAAAGTTAGCATCAGTGCTAACAGTCGTGTTGTTATTACGTAACTCCCGCTTGACGTCATCACTCAACGCTTGTGATAATTTACTTGCACGACTTAATTCAGTACACCTTTCAAACGAAAAATGTATGTATAAATCAAATATGAAAGAGGCGTAGATGAAAGTATTTGTATTAAATTCCGCCACATTTTCCAGGGGGAGTGAAATCACAGACGTAAACTTTCGCAACGGCGAGAGTTTAATTAATCAAAATATTTATAAACTTGCTCTGTAGACCGCTGTTTTGATTGATGATTTCGTGCTCATTTGAAACCTTTGATTTATTTTTTAAAATATTTTTTAAGATTTTAAAATCACTTTTCTGTTTTATTTTAATGCTTTGCACATTGCAGTTGTATTTTTTGTCAAACTTGGAAAAATTTTAGGGAGTTTTAAATTTTTTGCATTGTACGTTGTAATAACATTTTGAATTATTAGGTTCAAGTATTTTCACTACTAACTGGTGTTTTTCTTAAGGATTTTATGGTAAGATTTGCATTGTAAGCACTCCACAGTATATTCTAAAGCCGTTTAAAAATACGACACGACGTTCGTCCCTCATAATGGGCGGCGAAAAAAAAAAACAACCAAACAAAAAAACACAAGTATACAAGGCATACTCAGCAACTTGTGTGTGTTGTGTATGTTTGTCCCCAGTGACTATTTATTCAAACTGCTGCTGATTGGAGATTCTGGCGTTGGAAAGTCTTGTCTGCTGCTTCGCTTTGCAGTAAGTTCTTCTTCTTCTTCTGGCAACGCCGTGACAACCGCTTAAACTTGTTTGTTTTTGCCTCCGCCAATGTCTGTATGTTCATCTTTTCTGTTTGTCTTTTTGTATGCCTGTTTGTTTTGCATGTTTGTGTATTTCTGACTGTGTGTGTGTGTCTGTGTGTGTGCGCGCGCGGGCGTTGCGTGTGTACGTCTGCCTGTTTGTGTTGTTTGCCTCAGGACGACACGTACACGGAGAGCTACATCAGCACCATCGGTGTAGATTTCAAGATCCGGACCATCGAGCTGGACGGAAAGACCATCAAATTGCAGATTGTGAGAAGATGAGCGAGCGCGTGGGTGAGGCGGCGGGTACGGCGCCTTTAACGAGTTGTCGCTGGTTCCCTCCCTGTTGTGGTGTGGCAGTGGGACACGGCTGGGCAGGAGCGCTTCCGCACCATCACGTCCAGCTACTACCGAGGCGCCCACGGCATCATTGTAGTGTACGACGTCACCGATCAGGTAAGTGATGAAAGGTCTTCTTCGTCTTTGTCATTCTCTTGGACTTGTTTTTCTTGGTGTCTGGCCGAGCTCATTTTTTAGAAAAAAGTGAAAATGACAGAAAATTCCAAACAAGTTTTGCTTTTATATTATAGCTAGCATTTAAAATACATAACGGCATCTTCGAATTAAGGTGCGATATGTCTGCCTTGATTGAAATTCTTTTAGAAACAAAGGTAGTGTAGTAGCACATGTTCTCAACTTTGTTCAAGACAGCATTACAACGCTTAGGATACAAAGAACACTGTGGCAATCGCGCCATCTCCCGGCAACAACTTCTGATTGCCTCCATGTCTTGCCACGTACTTTAATCTGCGGGATAAAGAGATTTTGCTGATGAAGCCGGGGCTGTTGTTATTTGGTGTACCTAATCACGTGGCCAAGAAACATCTTTTGTGTGTGTGTGTGTGTGTGTGTGTGTGTGTGTGTGTGTGTGTGTGTGTGTGTGTGTGTGTGTGTGTGTGTGTGTGTGTGTGTGTGTGTGTGTATGCATGCGTGCATGCTTTAGGAGTCATTCAACAACGTGAAGCAGTGGCTCCAGGAGATCGATCGCTACGCCAGCGAGAATGTCAACAAGCTGCTGGTCGGCAACAAATGCGACCTGACCACTAAGAAAGTGGTGGACTACACCACAGCCAAGGTCAGCGTCTCACTGGCATGCTATGCTGCTGTGCTATGCTATGAAAAATTAAAGAATCATAGACTACAAAGAAAAACATAAACGAAGCATACATGTTGAATATGACAGCCAACAAATTGCCCTTAGATTACAAGGGTGGCAAGGTCATTTTTGTCATTTGGCCATTTTATAGATACAACTTAACTCATTGGGACGTTACGATGAGAAAACAAGTAGTAGATGTTTAAGCATCTCACAGTATTATTACTGTAGACCACAAACCTCGTAGTTTTGAAAACACGAGTAAGGGATATGAGTTTGTAGCATTATTGTTGAAATTATTGTAACAAAAGTAACCAAAATACCTTGCAAAAATCTCACCGTTATTATTTATTAGACATGACAGTTTAAAATTTTGGAAGTGAGGTTAGAAGGGTTCATAGTCCTTATCAAGTTGATTGATTTGCTTTTGCTGTCGTGTGCCACACAAAATGATGTGATGGGCTGGATCTGGCCCCCGGGGTTTGAGTTTGACACCTGTGCCTTCGAAGCTCATTACTTGGACCGCGCAACACACTCTGTCAAAGGGACAGCTCATTTATTTATTTATCTTAATTCCCCAAATGTAAGACACACTTTTTTCCCCAAAACGAAGTTCAACGGTATGGTTCCGTCTTATAAATGGTAACATAGCCGAATATGGCCGATATAAAAATGCTCGGCCATATTCTTATTTTCAGTCATTTGCGTAACAGGACATGCTAGAGGGCAGACCAGTTGGCTGTGAGCAGCCAGTGCTTTTTGCAGCTAACAACAGCTTCTGTTAGCAATATATATTATTTTCAATCAAAGACACGAGCAGGCCAAACAACCATCCGAGTCCGTCCTTGTTCATGCACAGGAATATTTCTCTATTCGCCTCCCAACACGGTTGGTGCACAATTTGGGGTATTTATGGCAAAATGAACTCAAGCTGTGTCGCAAGGATAAGGAAAACAACTGCTTGGAGCGCATTCAATGTTAGACTGGTTAGGCATTCACTGACCGCTCACAATGTGGGAAGTGGCAAACACTTAACAAGTAAATATATATATATATACCAGAATTCAACCCCAAAATGAAGGGCGCCTCTTATATTTAGGGGATTACAGAATTTATTTTTAGTAGCAGGATATTTACTGTTGAGTCCCGCTCTCAATCAGGAATAGGTAACAGGAAAATCTGCATATGATTAAAATGCATTGCGATACAACACATGACATTATACAGTAATCTCTCGCTGTATCGCGGTTCATCTTTCACGGGTTCGCTGCTTCATGGATTTTTTTACAGTGGATCATTTTTACAGCGCATTGTGCTCTGAATCCTGATTGGCTCAGGGGCTTTACTGTTGTCTCGAAATAAAATATTGACGCTGTACTGTATTGGTTTTTCACTTGTCAATTTATTACAAAAGGCAAGAGGATCCAAAAGCTTGCTTTCGTCTCTCCTGTGCCCGTGTGCATTCAGCTCAGCACACACGTTACAAACGTGCTAGTAAGCACATTGATTGACAGCCTGGTCTCTGTGAGCCAATCACGTGACTCGTAGGCGTGCTGAGAGGAAACGCACACGTCTGTGTGCCTACCGAGAGCAACGGAGAAATGCACAGCTTTGGAAATCTGACTTTTACCTCGATTTCTTTTGTAATAAATTGAAATTTCAAGTGTATTGTTATGATATAAGAGGCTTCACTTTAATTGGATGTCCGGTCATATCCGTTTATAAAATCTTCTTGTTCAGAAAAAGAAAGAGCTCGATGATTACTCATAACAATGTGCGGGTTCAGGACGAAGAGGCATAGTTGGGGCTTTGTATTACTATATTAAAATGATTGATTCAAACAAATTTGGGGCTTTAAAACAGGTTTTATTCTATAGTTTAGTAGTGCATTGTAAAATAAAAATAAAAAAATAAAGCTGGCTACTTCACGGATTTCACTTTGCGCGTGTTATTTTGGGAACGTAACCCCCGCGATAAACAAGGGATTACTGTATTCATATAATTCATATTTTTATTCTAAGTAATTGGTCCATGATTGCTCATTTTCTTCTGGCATAGATTGGCATCGGGCTCCAAAATCCCATATGGGTCAACCCTCAATTGGTTTATTTTTTTTTACTGAAAATACGAGCTTGCGTTTGATTTGCACATGAACTTCAAGATGTCGATCCAGTCCGTGACACTTTGATTGGGAGAGGCGTGACCTCGAAAGCGTTTGTGTTCAGGAGTTTGCCGACAGCCTGGGAATCCCCTTCCTGGAGACCAGCGCCAAGAGCGCCACCAATGTGGAGCAGGCCTTCATGACTATGGCGGCCGAGATCAAGAAGCGCATGGGCCCTGGCGCCGCCGCTGCCGGCGCCGACAAGTCCAACGTCAAGATACAGAGCAAGCCCGTTAACACCTCGTCCGGAGGCTGCTGCTGATCGGGCTGGCGCCAGGACCGCCTTGCAAACGGTGCGTGCAGCTACCCCCGCCACGACGACGACCACACAAATTTTACCCCGAGTCAGCAATAGCACGGAAGCAAGCCAGCAGGCCTTCTTTTTCCTCGCGCGCGTCCCCGTTTTAATCCGCACGCGTTTCTGTTTCCTCTTTATTTTATTTTTCTTTTCTTTTCTTGTTTGATTCTGTTGACGTCTTCACATTGTCCTCATTTCACAATGCAGCACACGCTTAGCACGCACGCAATCTCCGATCTGGTGCCTTCCGGCTGCGACCACTGCACCCCCCCAGTGTAAATACGTGCTAGCATGATGCTAATCGGCCAGCGTGTGCTCCATTGTGGCCCAGCCATCTGTAAAGTGTATATATTTATACATGACACAAAGTTCATTAAATCATGAAGGAGATGTTTGATACCACCCTTCCTTCCTAGAGACTCCTTTCTTTCTTGCCTTGACTCCTGAATTACACTTTTTTTTTTTATTCTCAAGTGCACCAATTGTGGACAAGGGGAGGAGCGTTTGAAGCATTCTTTTGAACCGTTGTTTGAAATTAGGGAAGACCCTTTTGCATATTTTGCACCTGATTTGGAGGGTCTGATGATAACCGAGTCTTTATTCAACCAAGTAACATTCAGAGTGTTTTTTGTTTGTTTGTTTGTTTTTTTGCTTTTGCATGGTAGTGAGGCAGATCAGTTCTACAGCTGGTATATTAAACAAGTCATGTTCAACGCAGCTCCATCCTTTCTGTGAACACAAATGCTCAATTTGTACATATTGATATTTCTGAATGACAGATATGATGATTGTTAAACACTACGTTAGCCTCCCGCGACAACAACCGAGCTCTGTTCACTTTTGCTTTTTCTGGTTGTGTTGCTATGTTGAATACTATAATTTTATTTTATTTTTCTGCCATTTAATATGTCGTGATAAATGTAATTGTTTTAGTACATTTAAAAATTTAAATTCAAACCTGATACCTCTCTCCAATTCCGATCATTTGAAAATTTAAATAAATTGGGACATTGCAAGTTGAAATTGTCCAAATACGTATTAGTGCTGAGTGATATGGCTAAAAAAAAATGATCACAACAGAAGTATTTTACACACTTGTCCTCTACATTATTCATACCCTAGGATTTTTTTTTTCATGTTTTTGGCAAAACCTTTTGAGTTATGCAAAATTGTTCATGATTTCATGATATGTAACAAAAAAGTAAAAGAATCAAATAATCCACAACTGAAGAAACTCAAAATATAACAGGCTTTTAGTGATGGAAAAATAAAAAATGCTATGTTCAAAAATATGTCTTAGTTAATAATCAATACCATAGCCTTTGTTTTTAAAAAGACTACCCCCAAACCATTCCTATGTGTGTCAACCAGCATTCTGCATTCCTCCTGTCGAATATTGGCCCATTGTTCACAGGCAAAGGCCTCAAGCTGGGTCAAGTCGGTGACTTTCCGAGCCATCTTTCTCATCTTTAGGTTTCCCCACAAGTTTTTGATCGGATTTAGGTCAGAATCCTGACTTGACTATTTTAAGACATTCACATCATTGACCTTGTACATTTCTTCACTGCCTTCACAGTTTGTTTCGGATAATCGTCCTTCTGGGCCATCCAGTTGTGGCTGAGCTCTAACTTTGTCTCACCAGACCTCAGGGTGGTTGACCAAAATCTAGAGTCATGCTGGAGGTGACCTCTGGCAAAAGCCAGGCAAGCCTCACCATGTTTTTTTCTTGAGCAGGGTTGTCTTCCTAAGTCTTGCTAGACCTTGAGACAGTCGTCCCTGTCTGGTCAAGTGTTTCTATTAGGGCCGGGGTGTCCAAACCTTTTGCAAAGGGGGCCAGATTTGGTGTGTTAAAAATGGAGGGGGGCCAACCTTGGCGGGCGTTCTTTACATATAACTAAATACATTTAAATACATTTCAGCGAGCCGTTCTGTGTTTCACGTTTGCTTTTTGATTTTCATTTCAGCTATTTTAAGCATGTGTTTTGGTTCCTTTGAAACGTGCATATCAAAATTGAATTGACATTAAATATTGAAATTGAATATTCACTTAACTTCACTTTTTTTTAACACTAACTTTTTGTAACAGTTGAACAGAAGTAATTGTACTCTTAGGTGCAAATTATATTTGAAACGTAAAAAAATATGACACCATGGCAGTGTAATATTTATAAAAAAATGTAAACACAATAACAGAGAAATGAACAAATAAAAGTCATAACAAGTGCAGGGCTCATTTAAAATATGAAATTAGTAACCATAAATGTTGATTGGATTTTTAAATGGTTATTATTATGGAGTGAAAACTAAAAAAAAAAAAAAAAAACGTTTTCAGCCTTATCGTAAATGAAAAATGACTTGTCCGCATGAGTGTGATGGGTGAAACTGAGATGTGGAGTGCAGGACAAAAGCCAGGTGTGGCTCTATGGCAGTAGTGTGAATGCGCAAGATGTCTTGTAAGTGAGAGTCCGAAAGCTGTGTCCTCACACGGCTCTTAATTTAAGAGTAAAATCTCATAACTGAGAATGTCTTCTCACACAAATACGTCGACCCGAACAAGCTTAGCATTTTCTTACCAAATGTTCGAATCTCTCGGAACTTGTCTTTATCCAGCTGTCGGTAAAAGTTGTAAAATATTGCTGCTGTGAGATTAAACTAGCTTCAAGATGTTTCAGTTTCTCGCTGCGTTCATTACCTGTGATCTCGCCATATATGTCAGCATTTTTTGCTTGGTAATGTCGCTTCACATTGAACACATTAAAAACAGCCACTGTCTCTTTACAAATGAAGGAGACACAGTTGTTCCGTATTTCAGTGAAGAAATTGTCCAATTTCCACTCATCCTTGAACCGTCGGTCCTCGCAGTCAACTTTCCTCCTTTTGTTGATTGTCGCCATTTTAGAAAGTTAGTGGCTCATACAGTCAATTACTCATATACTAATTTACTGTTCCTAATTGAGCCTATAGGTGGCAGCAATTAGCACACGCACGTAACAGCACTGGTGCCCATTGTATTCATTCTCCATGCGGGCCAGACGTTATTGATTTTATGACAGAGGCTGCGGGCCCAATGGAAATTGACCACGGGCCACATTTGGCCCCCGGGCCGGACTTTGGACATGGCTGTATTAGGGCCTTAGTTGGGGTCTGAGGGTTGATGTTAACCTCTCAGCATACGTTCCTGGCAAGTTTGAGATACACCTTACAATTCTTGCCATGCCCGCTGAGGTTTTTTAACAGTGCTCATGTGGTCGTTTATTATGCTCTGGACGGTTGCCACAGGGAGACCAAACCGCTTGGAAATGGTCGAGTAACCGTTTCCCTTGCTGCGGGCACACACACACGGCTAAGACAGGTCCTCCCATAAGTCTTTCTTCTAAACCATGATGTCCAGAAGTCCAGTATGACTGGGAGACTTTTCTTATCTTTATACTCTTAGGTATAGGTAATTGCACCTATTTTCTGTTGCCGTCAATGCCTCCATGCATTGCGTCACTACTGGTCTTCTATTGGTCCGCATCTCCTCATGGAGATGGTAGTCTTCTATTCGTATGCCTCACTCGTTTCAAAATGGCGGAACGGTAAAGCTTTCTTCTATTGTGAGTGGTTACAAAACTGTATAGTGCATTTTACTGCTTAATTCAAACTTGAATGGGTTAGCCATGGGTCCCAAGATTGTTAGTGATGTTAAAGAGAGAGGTAAGATTTTGTATGGAAACGATGCTGGAGATAATCCACAAATATGAAGCTAGCCAAGTCTAGACTAACCTTACTAGGGAATTTGGGCATAACAAGCGCTGCCACTCAAAGGTAAATAAATCCTATTTTTGTTTTCTGATTGTATACATGTATATTTTATGTACATAGCACCTACTATACTATTTTGGTACCAATTTTTAATGTGTACAATTTTGATGTTTTTACCTGGGGTTCTAAACACATTAGCAATTTAACATAGGTTTAGATTGCCCGCCATACGGTGAATTTGCCTTACGAGCCCAACCGCATAACAGATTCATCTTGTAACACGGGGGCCCACTGTGTATATATATATTTTAAATACTATACGTATGACAAAACTCTTGAATCGTATTCATCCGCAGGGCTTTTCTGACGTCAGTGTACACAAGATCTTCTTGGGTCACGACAAGAGACTTGCACCTTTATTGGTTCGCAAAAGCACTACATTCACCCAAAGAGCACTTTCTGTGCTCCTTGCATGCATGTCACACGAGCCCACGGCTGAGGAATTCCAGGCTTCTAGCCTGCAACTTTTAGGTTTGATCAAACACACCATTCAAATCAGCAAGTTCACCATGAGCCAATACTGGGCCTGCTTGCTGCAATAAAATGTGTTGGAGATGAACATCTGAAACATGCAGGATAGTGCCACTTGCGTCGGTTGCCCATCTTTCACATATCCTCAGCTAGGCTCTCGATCCAGGCGTGCAGGTGAACCCGAATGCCACAAAACCACGTCCAGCACGTTCAAGGTCATAGGTGTGAGAGCACAAGGTGAGGATGGCAATTTAGCAAAAAAAAAAAAATAAATAATATCCTCTTGCAGCCATATTGCTGCCAAGCATTACAGGCAAACGGCAGCGACATGTACATAAGATTTATTTATTAAAATCTGCAAAATAACTTGGATCTGTACATTGAGCGCACGCGCTAAAGCTGTCCAAACATCTCCTGGGAGGCGTAGGTCATGTAGAGAAAGCCGTCATCATCCTTGTGGTCCCCGTAGACCTGAGCCATGCTCAGCGTCATGCTGGCCAGCCCGCTGTTGTTCACTAGCAAGTAGAAGGCCTGCGAGGGGAGTAGAGCCATGCGATTCCTGGAAGGACCAGGGAGCTTAAATACGCTAACAGATAGCTCAAGTGACCAATCCCATCTCAACAAGCCAAAGCCAAGCATTTTTACTCTGATCATCATTTGTGTTACCTGATGATGGTGACAAACTGGTTCATGGTGAGCTCATGAGGAACTAAGAACTTTGTTTTGTCCAAAGGTGGAAGAAACTTCTCCCGCTCGTAGCGCTCAATGATCACCTGACAATTCAAAAAGTACTGATACTTGTGCAAAGTACAACTTTACGATTGGCACTTCCCGTTACTGAGGAAATAAAAGTGTTTGAAGACACAGGTGTAAAGGTGTCAAGCTATCATGCCGGTTTCCCAAGTTTCCTTCTCCAGTGCAGTCAATCCTTAACATTGGTTATAAAGCCAATGAAGGGGTGTCCACGCACACACGCAAACATGCAAATCAGCTGATGGATCATTGGGGTGCACCATTTTTTTTTCTTCCAACTCAAGCCGCACAGAAAAATATAATTTTGAGAGCTGCAAAATGTCCTCTAGTAGCGCGAGGGCGTGCAAGCCAAGTTAGAGCCTCACCGGGATCTTGTTGGGGAACTTGGAGCGGATTCCCACCACTTCTTGCTTCCTGGTGGCTACACACGAAACAAAAGGACATTTTCACCACAAAAAAAAAAAAGCTCTTGGGCTCCTGTTAGGGGCAAGCCGGGTCTTACCGAAGCTTTTCCTCTGCTTGAAAGGTTTGCCGTGCAGCTGCTGGCTCCTTTCCAGCGGAGGCATGACGACGTAGGGCGTTCGCTCGTGCGCGTCCACGTGGGCGCTCATTTGCTTGGCCACAAGCTTAAATACGCGCGCGCACGCACGCAGACGTGGCTGCGGCTCGTCAGCTGATTAGCGCGTGGTATCGCACGCGCGGCAACGGGCGGGACGCTTAAGGGGCGGACCTTACAGCTCGACACTCGGCCAAAAGTTTTCCAACAAGCACGAAAACAGCTTGATTGATTTTTCCCTTGTAGGTGCGTAAACGTAAAAGTTACATCATAAACGTACAATATTTGTCAGCATGTGTTTCTAGTGTCACCCTGCAATGGGCTGGCAACCAGTTCAGGGTGTCCCCCGCCTACTGCCCGAAGCACGCTGGGATAGGCACCAGCAAGCCTGCGACCCTTGCTAGGATAAGCGGCTTCAGAAAATGAATGGATGGACCTTTCTAGTGTTTTTTAATAACTTTTTTGTTTTTAATTTGGAAGATATTACACAACAGAGTTGTACTACATAACCCCAACGCCGAAGTGGGGCCCAGCAGATATCAAATGAATTTAAACACCAAACAGCATAGTTGAGAACAAATCAGGAAAGACAACAATAGAATATTGAAGTGGATTAACATATAAACGTAAGGATAAATAAAAGTAAAATCTAATAAATCACGAAAAATATAAGATTAAACAAAATAAATAAAAACACATGAATAAATTTAAAAAAGGCTTCTTAATGATTTAAAGGGACATAGTGTAAGATGTAGACCGTTTTTCATTACGGACAGCAGGAGGTGCTGCAGGCGCTGCATTTACCATTGTCCGTAGCTATAACAAACATGGCCACCAGCCATGTAATGTAATGATAATTAGACCTATGATTACATTTAAAACTTACTCTTCATCATTAAGAACACATTCATTTGTAAGTTTTTGCAATTAACAATAATTTAATTTAGTCCTTTTTGATAAAAAAAAAAAAACGGTTAAATCTTACACACTGTCGCTTTAACAGAGGAAGTTAAGGGGGTAAGTGTGTGTGAGTGTGCGTCCGGCAATTTCAACGTCACTGTGATTTCAGTAGAAAGGCGGGGGCTAGGTCGAGTAATAGCTAAGCCAACGGCTAGGTTTTTTTTTTTAAGCCAACCAGCTGGGTAGCTAGCTAGCTGACAGACAAATGGATGGATGGTTGGGTGCATATTAGTCCAGTCCACACAAGGCTTTTTTGCGTTGAAGAAAGCTCTACAGGGAGTACAGTATGTGTAGTTTTTCGCATGCGCCAGTGGGAGCTTAGGTGCATTATGGTAAATGCAGCAATACACACTCCTCCTCCGGCTGTGCTAGCTATAACAAACATGGCCACCTTCGGAGGAGTGCCACCCCTCATGTAATATAATTTAATGATAACTAGACCTACAATTATATTTAAAACATACTGTTGGTCGGACTCTTTTTTTTAAAATTTATAATGGTTGAATGTATTCATTTTTAATGAAAAAAACGGTCTAAATTGTACATATTGTCACTTTAACACCAAGCGAATTACAGTTACAGTACAGTACATTTTACGTCTTAACGCGGCGGTTGGACCGGTTTGACTTTTAATTTGAAGGTGAAAAAGTTTTATTGTGAAAGTCGTGAGCGGTCACGGCGTAGTTTCCGCTCGCTAGCTTGGCGACGTCTCCCTTAGTTCGGAAGCAAGAGGTAGTGCCAGCGCACGGACGGAATCAGGACCCCCCCGCGGCCGCCGAACCGCGAGGCCGGCCATGGACGAGCAGGCGGGCCCCGCGGTGCTCCTCGGCTTGGCTGGCGGGGGCGGGGCCGCCCAAGCCCCGCGGCCCGGTGACGGCGAGGCGGCCCGGGCTCGCTACAGCATCCCGGGCGTCCTGCGCTTCATCCGGCGTGAGTGGGCCCGCTACGAGATGGCTCGGGCCCAGTGGGACGCGGAGCGCTCCGAACTGCAGGTACCCTCTCGTGACGTCAGTCACGCGCGGCGGAGTCGCTTGACGAACCGGCGCCGTGGAGGCGAGCAAGCGCTCCTATTGGGTCACTGCCAGTACCTGCGGTGGGTGGACTCGAAAGGGAACAACAACAACGAGTTGGGCTGGTGCTGACGCTGCCAAGTACCTGGGATACGAATCATTCTGCCTGACCCGATTGCGCCTTTCTGTCGAGATAGCGATGGAAGTTACAGATAAAAGTGCGTACAAGAGGGCGATTGACGAATAGTCTATCTCAGCTCATCAATCGCTTGAAGGTCAAACGGTCACGTTTTACTCCTCTCAGCAGTGAAACAGATGCAATTTCTTTCTTTCCTTGCCCATGCAAGCACGTCATGCAAAGAATCAATGCAGTGATCCCTCGTTTTTCGCGGACAGTGTCGACCGGAAACCCAAGGAGGAACGTCAAGTAACGTCAGCCCCCACCACCCTTCCACACCGAAATTTTATGCATGTGCATGTGGCAGGGACGTGCGGTCAGGGGAGGCAGGTGAGGGTCATCTTGACAAGTAAAAAAAAAAAAAAGAATTATAACATTACATTTCTATTAATATTTGTCCACTGATTTTTATGTAAGACTATTTTCAAACATTTGGTATCGTTAAAATCGCTGAATTTGCCTATTTCCCGTTCAAATACGGGGATGAAACGAGAGGTGAGGCAGCAACGAGTCAAGCTTCATCTCTGAATGCGCAATAATCACAAACTGGGTTGATTACGTGCAACTGGCACATGCTGCTTGCCGTATATCTGCATGTCGCCAATATTGCAGATACGTTTTTTTGACCTGATTTTCCACAGTCTGGCTAGTGTCTTTAAAGTTTAATGTTTGTTAGTGACCTATTTAGTTTTGCTGATGGGAAAACCGCAGTGAAAGGGCACAGGGTGAGGCAGATAGTTCTCTGCCGCAATGAAGAGGACGTATGTGAGCAAACGGGTACTTGTTGCGGCCTTCTTCTACGCAGAGGCACCAGGCGAGTCAAGCGCTGTTGGTTTTGTATTTTGCGACGTCGGACTGCCAAAATGGAAGAGGATTATAGATCTAAGTTTAAAAATTTCTCAAAACTGGACTTTCAGTCAAAAGTGGACGTGATTAACACAGGTAGACCAACGCCAGAGCTTAAAGGGTTGCTTTAAACTACGGGAGAGAAGATTACGCGCTCTTTTCAAACGGAATGGTTGCCCATCGAAAAACCGTCTTTACTGTTTTCCCTGCCTTTTGTTCTTTGTCTTTGCCTTTGTTCTCAACTTGTGACAATGTCTGGACTAACACCGGATATTGCGCATAGACTTCATCTACAAATAAGGGTTAAGACACAAACAGTTTTAATATCAATCTTATAAAAAAAAAGAGAGAGATTAGACTAAGGGTCAAATCTAAATTCTGGCCTTCAATTAAATATTCTTTGTTTTTTTTCATGCTTTTCGTTAATCAATCTGTATTGAATTGATTTAAGTATCAGAATAAAAGTTTTAAAAACCAACAGTTTACACATGCGCCAAAATGGCAGCCAAACACTATTTTTGTTTAAATGAAACGTCTCAACTGGTGTCAGCAGTCCCCTGACTTCAAGATGCCACCAGATAGCGTTAGTGCACTATTTTTGTCGGCATGAAGTTCCTTAGCTCACCCAGTATGGGTGTCAGTACGCCATTTCTGTCTACTGTTGGTCCCTCGCTATAACATGGTTCACTTTTTGAATGTTTTAATTGCAACTTTACTTTTTTTTTTTTTTTACAGCATATGTGAATTCCCAGAACACACATGCGCTGTTAAAAAAAAGTATGTGTATTCTGGGAATACGCATACATAAAGATGTTAATTCAATGTTGAATTATGGTCAAACTGGTTGATATTTGGTTAAGGTAGATGATCTGTGAAATACATGCGAGTTACAATCATTAACAATTACTATTATTATTTCTTATGTGTCCAATCTATGAAGGTTGGAAATTTGGGAGTGTTTAAATGTGAAACAAATGTTAATTCCCATCTGAGCAAGTGTTTAAAGTGTATTGTGCAGTTTTTTACAGCCTTAAAACGTGTATTATAATTGTAAAAAAATAAAGATGACTACTTCGCGGATTTGGCCTATCGCGGGTTATTTTTACAACGTAACACCCGCGATGAACGAGGGACCACTCTTCATGAAACTCATCAACTCATTTCAACATCGTTTCCTGGCCCCAAGATGCCACAGGATGACATTAAATGAAAATTTACTTCAATGTAATTCCTTTACTGCAAGATGCCGCGGAGTGGCGTTATTGCAACACTTTTGTCTAAACGAGCATCCCTGACTGGTCTCAACAGAGTTTGCCCGTCCCGAGATGGCACCAAAATGAAAGCACTTGAATGTGGTTCTTTGACGGCATGATGCCAAACCAGACTTTTTCACGTTTGCAGTTTGGATCATTTGAGTGCCAAGTTGTCCAAACAATGTAGACGTTTTGTTATTGTCCTAGGCTGAGATCGCCTTCCTCCAAGGAGAGCGACGAGGCGAGGATAACCTGAAGAAAGACCTGTTCAGACGCATCGGGATGCTGGAGTACGCCCTCAAACAGGAGAGGTTGGTGGCGGAGAGGAGCACGAAATCTAGTCCTACGCAAAACATTTTTGCATCATACCATTTTGATTAATCAGTCGATTGTACCAATATAATGGACGGAATTACTTCTTTTGAGTTACTTACAATCACATTCATAAGAATTTAATTACAGTGGTACCTCGGTACTCGACCGCCTCTATACTCGACCAAATCGGTGCTCGACCAAAAAATTCAAGTAGATAATGCATCGGACCTCGAACAGATTTTCGGTTCTCGACTAGCTGAGCCGAGCCGAGCCGACACGAACGCGCTCCTCGGCCCTTCTCGCCCAGCGGGTAAGCGCCAGATCAACCCAGACCGCCAGCGGAGTAAGACGTTTGTTCGAGTACTTCTTCCCGGATTTAAACTTTTTCGTGTTGCTCTAGCCCTTAATAATGGGTCCAAAGAAAGACAGTGATAAGGGGAAGGCAAAGAGGAAAACAATGAGGACCACTATTGAACCGAAGAAGGAAATTATAGCAAAATATGAACGTGGTGTACGAGTGTCCGACCTCGCGTCGCAGTTAGCTAGCGTCATCATGGAAGGAGTAACTCCCTCCCGTCCTCTCCACATCCATTCCTGTATGCCATCAACCACTCTCCAAAACGTAAGTAAATTATACAAAATGGTTTATAATGCTTTATTTATCTTTATCTTTATCTTTATCATGTACTGCTTGTGCACATTTACTTGTGCACACATACTTTCCATTATTTCTTATGGGAAAATTGCTTTCGGTGTTCGAACAAATCGGTGCTCGACCACCACCTCAGAACGGATTATGGTCGAGTACCGAGGTACCACTGTACTTGACTGCTCATACTTTACAAATAAAAAATCTCAGCAACCAAAATTGGGAATTTTTGTTGATGCATTAAGATTATTGCTAATGCTTTTCGAGTAGTTTCTTGCTAAAGGGCGACATCTTCAGTGCTTGAGCGTAACTGCGTTCGGGATGGACCCGTGCCATCTCCGCTATTGATCCCTGTATGTATGGAGGACCGAAAGTACCAATATTCATTAAATAATTGAACTATTCAGTAATTAAATAAAAGTGTTAATAATCAATTAAATGTTTCAGTAATTAATTACAAGTATTGTTAATTAAATAAATGTGTCATTAAGTCAATAATGAATTGAAGTTCATTATGTCCTTAACATTTATTAAATGACACTTACATTGTAGTAACATTTGTTTAATTAATGACATGAGATATAATGTTAGGTGTTGCATGATATAAAACGCTGCCAGGCAACAAAATAAAAGCTTCCCTTTCAACATTTAGTTCTTGGATCAAAGCCTTTTGTCAACCAGAAGTCCCACATTGCATAGCAAGAACTTTACATGATGGGAATCAGACTAAGCCACTCAGCTGTCTGTTAGCGCCCCTGGTGGTTTTGGGGTCCCAATACTTAAGTTTCTTTTGCACCCTGTTGGCCTGTTGCTGATGAAAGGATTCATGCAAAAATCGGGGGAAATGCATGATAAAGCATTGGGTTTTCAATACGTGTGTTACGACCTTAATCCGTTCAGCGGCTAGGCTCGTAACTCGAATTTGCCGCATGACGGGCAATCCAAACCTATGTTAATTAGTGAATGCGTGCAACGCGTGCAAAAACCTTAGGTAAAAACATCACGACTTTATACACATATTAAAAATGAGTAACATAATCTACTGTACAGTTAAATTAAATAACATAAATATACAAAGGAAAAATGACATTTACCTTTGCGGCGACGTGACTTGAGCTGGTGGTGGGTGGAGGCGGAGGGGAGCAGAAACAAACTTTTTTTAATCGAGAACATATCATCGGCGATTTCCTTCTCTTTAATCCATAATAGAAGAAGCCTCTCCATTTTGTTGTTGACCGAGGTCCGTCCCCTGGCAAGGAAAGTCTTGCCCTTAAAAGATTGTCAAGCGGTTACGGCCATACTCACGAGCAAGGTTAACTATGCGTGCGCCTCCTTCGTATTTTTTTTACTATCTCCTGCTTGGTTTCTATTGTCATCATCCTCTTACTTCTTCCTTTAACGCCACTTGCAATTTTAGAAGCCATGTCTAACAGATAAAGTTTGCAAAGTCTTCACAGCACACCGACCAGCTCGTGCCATCAAGCTAGATAAAGGCGTTCGGCCAATAGCATATCGGCATTTCTGTGATTGACGTGACGCCGGCCAATAGCATATCGGCATCTCCGTGACTGCCTTAATCGACCAATAGCATATCGGCATTTCCGTGACATGCAAGAAAAGTTGTTTTTGTCGATGCAGCAAAGCGAAAAAAATAGTGCGGACACACTGACTGGCATGTTGGATGGTTCGTAAAACGAAAGGTTTGTGCGTAAGAGGGGGACAAAAAAAATGCCGCGGTCCACGTCGTAAGATGAAAAATACGTAATACAGGGGGTTCATTCACCGGGGGCCCACTGTATATCTAAACTTGACAATAATTCCAATTTTGAATGGCAGTAAGAGAGCCCGACATGGGCTAAAAATGACATCTCGACCTTTCGTTTGAAAGCATTTAGAGGGGACGCCATATTGAAAGTCCACGTTTTGACAATCCATGCAATATTTCCACCCCCTGTTGTGTGTTTTTTTTTTTTTTTTGGTATGCATTTCCTTTGATATCACACATCAAAAACATCTAAAAGTCAAAGTTGTGTCAAAACTCCCTCCAGGAGTTAAATATGCAAACACTTTCTGATGGGCTTTGATTTGAAAACTAATAATGTGTGTGTGTGTCTACAGATCCAAACATCACAAGCTGAAATTTGGCACAGAGTTGACCCAAAGAGACGTCAAAGCACCTGCTTTTCATTCGGGTGAGCCGCACACATTCACACATTTTGTGTGTTTTTAACAGCATCTCTTTGAAATGCACTCTCAACTCACTTGTGTGATGATTGCGCCAATGATGAAGCACAAAAGGAACATCGCAAATTCTCACATCCTGTGTGTATGTGTTTGTGTGCTGTGTGTGTGTGCATTCGTGCGTGCACCAGATGAGGCCATTGACACAGATATGCACGAAGCTGTAAACAGCAGCTATCAGCTGAGCTGGAAGCAAGGACGGCAACTCCTTACGCAGTCAGTATACACACACACACACACACACACACACACACACACACACACACAATTGGGCCCATTACACAATCCCAGCCCGAGTTCCTAAGATCAGCCATTTTTTGTTACTTCACTGTGCATATGTAGTAAACTATATCAATGGCGAAAGGTAAGCAGAGCTGCAGTGTTAGCGCTAGTGAACTTTTAGCTAACAGCGCTGCCACACTTGTGTTGACCGGTTGTGTGCGGGAATGCTAAGCAACCTATGCTAATGTGTTGGTTGTATTAGACTGCTAAGCTAACCATGATAACCTGGTGCCAGGGTTATTGGAGCGCAGTGCAGGAACGTTAAGCTAACTATGACAAACTGATGACTGTATTATTTGAATGCTAAGCTAACATGCTACTGTGTTGGCTTTATTATAATGGTAAGCTAACCATGCTAACCTGGTGCCAGGGTTATTGGAATGCAATGTCCATAGTGCATGAGGGAATGCGAAGCAACCTATGCTAATGTTTTGCTGGTATTATAATGCTAACCTAAGCATGTTAACCTGATGCCAGTAGTGTTGGAGTGGGGTGTCCTTATTGTGCTAGAATGTTAAGCTAACTATGATAACCTGATGACTGTAATATTTGAAGTGCTGAAGGAGCGCTAAGCTACATATGTTAATGTATTGTTATTGTTAATGTATGAGTTGTCATTCGCAGTTGACTATGCTAACCTTTTGCCAGTTTGATTTGAGTGTGGCGCCCTTATTGTGCAGCATGTTAAGCTAACTACTGTATGTGAATTTGTATTGTTTGAATGTTAAGCTGTGTCTTGGTTGTATTATTGGACTGCTTAGCTAGCCGTGCTAAGCTGTAAATGGGATTTTTGGAGTATACTGCCTGTTGTGCACAGGAGTTCTAAGCTAACAATGTCAAGGCGTTGATTGCGGTATCTGTCTCGTCTTGCACTGCTCCCGATGTGGCTGGACCTATTTGGATTTCAAACTAAAATTGGGTGCGACCTTGTGATCAAAGTTTGATCCAGTCAGGGAAAACACACACACATACGAGCAAATGTTTGTAAATAGAGAATCGAATGCTTCATGCCGTGTGCCCCCTTTAAGATGCTTTCACACAAACAAACACTGTGTATGCGTGAGTGAAAGGAGGCTTGTTGCGGTTGGCACCACGAAATGGATGGCACAGGCCGGTACGAAGGGGGGGCGGGGGGGGGGCTTTGGGGTGTCTTCACCCAGGAACAAATAACATTGAAGTTCGTGGATGATTAGGAGCTGCTTCTCGCCACCGAGGTCAGTCTGAACTTCTTTTTTTCATAACGACCCTCAAAAAATGAGAACGCTAAGATACTCACACATAAACTGAGATGTGGCTTAACCCCGGAGGGAAATTTTGACCTAACACGGGTTTTTTGATGTTTTTGATTTGAATGGAAACACTATGTAGTAGGATAAAATATTGCATAGATTGTCAAACCAGAACAACTTTCAATATGCCACTTATCTGTCTCTTCTAAATGCTTGCTAATGGGAGGTTGAGAGGTACATCCTGCGCATGTAAAATATCGGGCACATTTAGTGCCGATAAAAAATGGAAATGTTGTTATTTTTGTACATATTGAAAACCTTATATTTTATCATCTATTGCCCCCGATTTTTGCAAGAATCCTTTCAACGGCAACTCACGAACTGGGTGCGATATAAATTTTTGTGTTGACACCTCAAAACCAGCGGTTGCTGAAAGCGGCAAACTTTGACTAACCTTTACAAGCCTTTTAATGACTTCATTGATTAGCTTGGCCTGGACTCCCATGGTCCAAAAGTCTTCAAAAGTCTTAATTCTCTAATCAAGACATATAAACTATTTCAATTTCATAAATATATAAATATACAACGTAGTTACTTTTGCTATTATCACACTTTTTATAATTTTTTCCATGAAGGGGCTGTAGGTTCCCCCCCAAAAATGTACGAAGAGAGCTAATGCCACTGAACAAAGGGCTGGGAGATTGAAAATAAAAATATATTCATATTTGATGACGTTATGACCCTTCCAAAGTCAGCCTCAGTTGGGTGATAATAAATCACCAGGTCAGTGAAAAATCCCAGGACACCCAGGGTTTATGACACAGTGAAAAAAAAAAAAAAATCACCACGGCATTGTTTTCTTTTTCGATCTGTTCTAAAAACTAAATAAACAAGAAGTGATTATTTCAACATATTATAAACATATGATATGCTGCAAATGATGAACACAGAAAATAGTTGAACTGTTTTGACATAACATTAGAACGGAGATCCCTAACCACCGGTTCGTGGCCCGGAACCGGTACGTGGAACAACTGGTACTGGGCCGCATCTGAAATAATGATGTTTTGGAACTGATTTATATACCCTTTAACAGTTTATTCGTGCTTTATTTGCTTGATCTTAGTTTTATGGCGCTGCCTCTGGCCGCTAGTCATATTACATTTTGTAGTGGTGCGGCTTCAGCTGAGTAGCACCTGTCGCAGCCCCGGTCCACCATAAAAATTGGGGGCCAAATTGGCTTAGAGTGGTCATCTCCCAGCCGAATGGCCGTGGGTTTGATCCCCCGACCAGCAAGACCATGTCTAAGTATCCTTGAGCAAGACACTGAACCCCCAGTTGCTCCTGATTCTGCGTCATCAGGAGGTAAATGACTAGTTAGTGTAAAGCGCTTGAGTACCCTAAGTAGAAAAGCGCTATATAAGTGAAAGTCCATTTTACCATTTAAAAATTTCAAGCTTTAAGTCAGGGGTGGGCAACTCCAGGCCTCGGGGGCCGGTGTCCTGCATGTTTTCCTGTTTTCTCTCTCAAACACACCTGAATCAAATGATTAGGATTCTTCTCAAGCTCCAGCAGAGCTTGTTGATGAGCTAATGGTTTAAATCAGGTGTGTTAGGGAGAGAAAACTGGAAAACATGCAGGACACCGGCCCTCGAGGGCTGGAGTTGCCCACCCCTGCTTTAAGTGGTACGTGGTGATAAAATGGTTGGGGACCCCTGCAGAAAAATGCCAAGCTCAATAAATCTGGACCAAACATATTATTGTGCGCTACATGTTACGTCGCAAGCTAATCTTGGAAGACAATGTTGAAACTCGGCTAACTGTGATTGAGTGGAAAACTAAAGTTTGGAGCTAACTTCTGGATCAAATCTTGCTATTCAATGTTTAAATGTAAATTAAAAAAAAAAAAGGAACAAACAAGAAAGGTAACGTTGAATCTGATTGTGGTTGCTAGCTATCACAAGATAGGCTTCAAATGTCAAATGTTCATTTTTATACAGTGATACCTATTCTTACGAACGCTTCTTGTTACAAAACATTCAGGTTACGAAACGCCTGTGCAGGAAAAATATTGTCTCTAGTTACAAAAGAACATTCAAGATATGAAAGGCGACATTGTTGGCGTATAATAATGAGAGACAAGAGACCAGCGCTTGCTTGAACAAGACACCAATTAATGTCATCACAACTCTCAATGTCTATTTGTTACAGTTTTTGATGCATTTTTATCATTTATTAATATACCAGCTGATCTTGTCCACTAACGAGACACTAGGTTTTTTTTGCACCGATTTTTACTGTGGTCTTGCACTTTTCATCTTTATTCAGTTCACCACACTTCCCACCAAAGATTTACACTGTACAACTAACAAACATAAAATAAAACATTAACAATGGCTAACAATGTACATATTCACTTAAAAACACATTTGTAGACATATCACTTTGGGCTGTCGCGTTTGACGTTAGTGTCGTTAGCGTGTCGTTGGCGCGTCGTTAGTGCGTCGTTGGTGCGTCGTTAGCGCGTTGTTAGCAGTTTAGCTAGTGGGCTTTGCATGACTGCAAACTAAATTGAAGTAAATTTTCACGCTCAATATGATCCAAAAATAAATATTAGTGCTGCCGTGAACTTGTAAATGATGCCAAGATAATTGGAAATGTAAAATAAAACCGTACAAATAAAACAACCTAAAAAGGTCTCTTTCTGCACTTTTCAGTAACGCAGTAGCACCACCTCAAGGCAAACAAAAGAACTGTATTCATATTGTCAACTGCCACAATTAATAAGATTCTTTGAAATGGGTTAGGAGTGTTTTTTTTTTGTTTTTATTTATTATTATTATTATTTACATTATATATTTCGATTAGCATGCACTAATATAATTCTCAAATGTATTTGTTTCAATTTTTAATGCATTTTTATCATTTATTAATATTATTTAAAGCAGTGGTTCTCAAAGTGAGGTCCGTGACCTGACTACAGAGGGTCCGTGAAATAACTTGGGTTATTAATTTAAAAAAAAAAAAAAAAATCTCGAGAGACATAGTCCCTCCAGCGTGTCTTGGGTCGTCCTGGGTCGTCCCCGGGGCCTCCTTCCAGTGGGACATGCCCGAAACACCTCACCGGGGAGGCGTCCAGGGGGCATCCTAACCAGATGCCCGAACCACCTCAGCTGGCTCCTCTCAACGCGGAGGAGCAGCGGCTCGAAGCTGAGCCCCTCCTGGATGACCGAGCTTCTCACCCTATCTCTAATGCTGCATTCAGATGGTGCGCGTCGTGTACGCTCTACGCGAGGCGTTTTGTCGCGAGGTGAAAATGAAGTTCACTTTTCACGCAACAGTATCACGCGAGGGGAGGGGAGTAAGCTTGGTGTACACTTTATAGTGGATCCGGAAAGGAGAGCATTACTGAGAACGTTCACTTTTCCGGGAGCCTAAATTTTCTCCGACAGCACCTTAAGTATTCTTTTTTTACACTGCGCGTCCCTCGCTTTCACGGCAATACTCGTCTGCCAAAAAAAAAAAGTTTCAATGTCGCAATCAAGTGGCCAATACCGTGCTAAATACTGTACTGTCAGTGCTGCGCTATCATTAGCTTAGCACAGTAAGTACGGTTCAACAGCTGTTAAAAAAAGGAAGCAAACGCTGCAAATACCAGTTGTCCCAAGTTCTCCCTTGCGCCTTTCTACAAGCCAGGTGAGTGCTCCTGTTTGGCTCCGTTTTGTATTGAAAGCTCAGCTGGCCGTGTTGGATCGCTCCCGGTGACCGCAAAGCAGCCGCCATGATTCGTTGTTGCCCCCTGCTTGAAACATTGAACATTCCCAAAGCTGATTGGCTGACGCGACGCGACACGCAAAAAAAGTTAAATTTTTTTTTAACTTCTCGCATCATGCGTAACTACGCGCCGCGCGTCGCTTCATCGTGTCCGTCGCGTCGCTCGACGCGTCTTTGCGTCCGTCGCGTGAACTTCATTGACTACAATGCAAAACCGTATGCTCTTCGCACTCCATCTGAACACGGCATAAGGGAGAACCCGGACACCCTGCGGAGGAAACTCATTTCGGCCGCTTGTTTCTGGGATCTTGTTCTTTTCGATCATGACCCACAGCTCGTGAGGTGAGGGCAGGAACATAGATCGAGTGGTAAACAGAGTGCTTCGCCTTTTGGCTTAGCTCTCTCTTCACCGCGACAGACCGGTGCAGAGCCCACATGACAGCAGACGCCGCACCGATCCGTCTGTCATTCTCGCGCTCCATCCTACCCACACTCGTGAACAAGAACCCGAGATACTTGAACTCCTACACTTGGGGCAGGACCTCATCCCCGACCCGGAGAGGGCATTCCACTCTTTTCCGACTGGGGACCATGGTCTCAAATTTGGAGGTGCTGATCTTCATCCCAGCAGCTTCACACTCGGCTGCAAACCGCTCCAGTGAGAGTTGGAGGTCACGGCCTGAAGAAGCCAATAGCACATCATCCGCAAAAAGCAAAGATGCAATGCTGAGGCTCCCAAACCGGACCCCCTCAATGCTTCGGCTGCGCCTAGAAATTCTGTCCATAGGTAATGAACAGAATCGATGACAAAGGGCAGTCTTGACGGAGTCCAACCCTCACTGGAAACGAATTCGACTTACTGCCGGAAATGCGGACCAAGCTCTGACATCGGTCGTACAGGGACCGAACAGCCCGTATCAGGGCGTCCGGTACCCCATACTCCCGAAGCACCCCCCACAGAGATCCCCGAGGGACACGGTCGAACGCCTTCTCCAAATCCACAAAGCACATGTAGACTGGTTGGGCGAACTCCCATGCACCCTCGAGGACCCTGCCAAGGGTGTATTGCTGGTCCACTGTTCCATGGCCAGGACGAAAACCACACTGCTCCTCCTGAATCTGAGACTCAACCTCCCGACGGACCCTCCTCTCCAGCACCCCTGAATAGACCTTACCGGGGAGGCTGAGGAGCGTGATTCCCCTGTAGTTCGAACACACCCTCCGGTCCCCCTTTTTATAAAGGGGGACCACCACCTCAGTTTGCCAATCCAGGGGCACTGTCCCCGACATCCACGCGATGTTGCAGAGGCGTGTCAGCCAAGACAGCCCTACAACATCCAGAGCCTTCAGGAACTCTGGGCGGATCTCATCCACCCTTGCCACCAAGGAGTTTTTTGACCACCTCAGTGACTTCAGCCCCAAAGATGGGAGAGCGCACCTCGGTGCCCGAAGACTCTGCTTCCTCAGAGGAAGATATGTCGGTGGGATTGAGGAGGTCTTCGAAGTATTCTGCCCACCGATTCACAACGTCCGGAGTTGAGGTGAGCAGTACCCCATCTCCACTGTACACAGTGTCAATGGTGCACTGCTTCCCCCCTCTGAGATGCCGGATAGTGGACCAGAATTTCTTCGAAGCCGTCCGGAAGTCGCTCTCCATGGCCTCACCAAATTCCTACCACACCTGAGTTTTTGCCGTGGCGACCGCCGAAGCCGCTCTCTGCTTGGCAAGCCGGTACCTGTCAGCTGCCTCTGGAGTCCCACAGGCCAAAAAGGCCCGATAGGACTCCTTCTTGACGACAGCTCGACAGCACCCCTTGCCGCCACGACAGACACTGACCACCTTACGGCCACAACTCCGATCAGCCATCTCAACAATGGAGGCGCCAAACATGGTCCACTCGGACTTAATGACCCCCGCCTCCCCCGGGACGTGGGATAAATTCTGCCAGAGGTGGGAGTTGAAACTCCTTCTGACAGGGGACTCTGCCAGACGTGCCCAGCAGACCCTCACGATACGTTTGGGCCTGCCAGGTCTGGCCGGCATCCTCCCCCACCATCGGAGCCAACACACCACCAGGTGGTGATTAGTTGACAGCTCCGCCCCTCTCTTCACCCGAGTGTCCAAAACATGCGGCAGCAAATCCGAGGATACAACCACAAAGTCGATCATCGAACTGCGGCCCTAGGGTGTCCTGGTGCCAAGTGCACATATGGCCCATGTTTGAACATGGTGTTCATTATCCGTGATGAGCACAGAGGTCTAATAACAGCGCATCGCTCGGGTTCAGATCGGGGGGGGGGGGGGGGGGGGGGGGCGTTCCAATCACACCCTTCCAGGTCTCACTGTCATTGCCCACGTGAGCATTGAAGTCCCCCAGCAGAACGAGGGAGTCCCTGGAGGGAGCGCTCTCCAGCACACCCTCCAAGGACTCCAAAAAGGGTGGGTACTCTAAACTGCTGTTTGGTGCATAGGCACAAACAACAGTCAGGACCCTTGCCCCCACCCGAAGGCGGAGGGAGGCTACCCTCTCGTCCACTGGGGTAAACCCGAATGTACAGGCGCTGAGCTGGGGGGCAACAAGAATGCCCACACCAGCTCTGCGCCTCTCAACGTGTGCAACTCCAGAGTGGAAGAGAGTCCAACCACTCCCGAGAGGACTGGTACCAGAGCCCAAGCTGTGTGTGGAGGTGAGTCCGACTTTATCTAGGCAGCCTCGCACACCAGCTCAGGCTCTTTCCCCGCCAGAGAGGTGACATTCCATGTCCCAAGAGCTAGCTTCTGTAGCCGGGGATCGGTGCGACAAGGTCCTTGCCTTTGGCTGCCGCCCAGCTCTCTTTGCACCCGACCCCTATGGCGCCTCACACAGGTGGTGAGCCCATGTGAGGGGGGACCCACGTCATCCCTTCGGGCTGAACCCGGCCGGGCCCCATAAAAAATGTAATAATTTTGTAATTTGTTAACTAGATTTACATAATTCACGTCATCATTAAAGAGCTTGATTATTTAGTCACATTGTTTAGTCAAATATTTGGCAGCAGCCTGTTTGGGGGAAATTGACCCAGTTTTTTATGTCGAGTGTCCAGTTTAAGTCCAGTTTGGTAATTTTTATTTTGTAAACTTCAGTATAGCTGAAAATAATGTATATTTGTTGTCAAATTGAATATGTTGGTGAATAAAAAGAGGCACTTTTGTTTGTTTGTTTGTTTTTCTTGCTTTGTTTGCACAAACATTTTGTGTTTGTTTTATTGCCTTCTTTATTATTTGGTCAATTATGGAATGTAGTCTGCTCAGGGAAGTGACTTTCATAAGAACTCAATTGTGTAGTATTACTATGCATATGACAATACAGTTCTTAAAACTTGAATCTTGAATGAGGTCCTTGGAAAATTTGGTTCTCCAAAAAGTTTGTGAACCCCTGACTTAAAGGGTTTAGGAACATTTTGGGGGGCTTGGAACAGATTAGGCTATTAACATGTAAAAAGCGGCTCTACTACAAAATTCCCATCATTAAATGACTTCTGGACCAATTAATTTCGTAAGTAGAGGTAGCACTGCACTTGACATTACAAAATTATCTTGCGGGCCAAATTAAACCCGTTCAGGCTCACGGTCCAAAAGTTTGACACCAATGACCAGAAAGTTTTCTTTAGACCCCGGTCCGTCATTTTGCCAAACAAAATTTCAATCAGCAATTCTTTTCAAACAGCTTGTTTGTATGACCCTTTTTGCTTTCCAGCAACAAAGAGGAAATAGCGGCCGAACATTTGACGCATTGGGACTGACTACTGTCATATTTGATGACGACAAATGAAAACTTTTTCCTATTGGTCTGAAGGGTGTCAGAGCGCCCTCTAGTGGACAAGCGGCACAAGTACATCTCCTTGCGTGCATTTATGGTTTGGATGAGTAAGTGAGAAAAATATAGTAGCAGAACTTTAGGAATCTTTACACGTCGGCCAATAAAGTTGTCCAGTGATGACAACGATGAAGCAAAGATCGCACCTGACATGCCCATTCCCACAGGTACCTCCAGGAAGTGGGCTATGCGGACACCTTCTCGGACGTCAAGTCCGGGCACGTGCGCGTCCTGCTGGGCCTCGACGACGAGACAGAGGACACGCCCGAGCGCCTCTTCGCCTCCGTCCCGGAGGACGACGCCGGAGGTAGTGTGGCCAGGTACGACGACCGATCCCAAGCCGCGAGTCTCCACCATTTTCAAGCGTCTTCTTTTTTGTCCCCATGCCATGTTGTTGCAAACATTGATAGGTTAGGACAGAGGTCCCTAACCACCAGTCCGCGGCCCGGTACTGGCCCGTGGATCAACTGTTACTGGGCCACATGGGCCGCAGCCCAAAATAATAAACTTTTTCCTGTTTTATGTATCATTTGAGTTTGTAAAGCTATTCTATTTTTAACAAACTTTTATTTTGATGCACCCACACTTAATTTTTGTTTATTTTTCATTAGATGTCATTTTTGAGACATACCGAACAATCGATATGGGTCAGGCCTTTCTGTCGAGCGCTGCGCCAACAAGCTGCAGCAAATAACACATGGACGTGAATGCCATAGCCATATTGGGCTTTTATTTTGAGAACTTTCCTCAGGGCGCTGCTTGTGTTCCCATTGGCTTGACGCATCCAAATCTCCACTCACTGCTGGCTGAGGACGGGACGTATGGCACATTCAGATGCGTTCGGACATTTTAAATATGTTTAAAATACGGACGTTTTGAATCAAAGGCCATGGATGTATTAAATATTAGTAACTAATAATAACAAAATCAAAATAATAAGAAGAATAATCAAAATTAGATTTGGCCTAGAGAAGGTCCAAATGTAGCCTCCCATTCTCCCCACAGAGTTGAATCCTCCCACTCGGCCTCCATCTTTGAGGCCTTCAAATTGACTGAGAGGGCCGAGGACGGCGGCGACTCAAGCGTCTTCCAGGTAAAAGCAAGACGCACACTTTTATGACAATTCTTGCTCTTATTGTGAAACTCCCCCTCAAGATGGTGAGGAGGAAGTCGCCGCCGCCGTCCGCCGAGCTCAGCGAGCGCCCGGATGCGGAGGAGGCCCTCAAGGGTTTCGATTTCCTGTTCGGCCAGGACGTCGGCCAATGGGGTGAGAAGCACATCTCTCGGCATTTCACATCTCGTCTCTCGGTAACCATTTTGGGAGGGTTTTCGATGACTTGTTCATAATGTCGGAACCGCACCGCGTCATCTGGCCTGTTCCAGATGACTGTACATTCATTATATTGCTAACTACTTCCCAATAATGCCACTGCTTCCTCATATTTGCACTTTTTCATACTAACGTATCTCCTAATATTTTGATGGGTTACTAATATTCTGATAGCTCAGATAGAATAGAATCTGATCGGTTCCTAAAATTTTGATATGTGATTTTTGGAGCCCATTCAGAATACTCTCACCCATTCCTAACATTATGGGATATTGGAGATTGTGGAGATGAGCTCTTGGAAATGTTAAGGCATCGATCTTGGATGCACAGATGCTAAGCTAGCTATGCTACTGTGCTGAGTGTCTTATTGATATGTGATGTCCATCTTGTGCGCGCCAACGCTGATTCTATTATTGAAGAGTGCCATTTGCCTGGCGCGGCGAGATGTTAAGTTACCTATGCTAGCGTAATTTTTTAATAAAGAGATAGGTGTCCATTTTGTGTGCCGAGCTACCTATGCTAAAATGTTTGTTGTATTTGATTGTTATTAAAGAGAGGTGTCCGTTTTGCCTGGGAAGCTAAGCTAACCATGTTAACATGTTGCTAGTTTTGTTGTAAAAGTTCAGTCAAAATGATCTGACACATTTGTAGGTTTAACAAAAGACAAATAAAGAAACAAAAAAGTGTTTTTATTTTCAAAAAGTGCATATAATGCCATTTTTTTTCATTTAATGCCTTTTTGTTTTGTTTTTGTATAGTATTTATTTTTTGTTTCTTTTTCAGTTGATGCCATGAATTGGACTGGTGAACATCACGCTTTCACTGTGGAAACGTTTATGAAAACAAACAAATTTGTAACTGCAACACAACGAGCGTTCCGTTCGCACTTCAAACTTGGGAGACATGATCCTGTACCAGCTCATAACACGGTCTTGTTATTGCTTACAAGCTTCAGAGCGACTGGATCTGCATTGAAACGAAAATCAACTTTCGTGAACGCCCAGTGTGTCGACAATAATGGATCCCATTTAACTGATTTAATTTTCAAAACCTAATGAAACAGAATGGCATTATATCCTTTTTTTTTTATACTTTATTTGTCTTTTATTGAACCTACAAAAGTGTCAGATCATTTGCCTGACCCTGTATATGTTAGGAGGAATGCTACGCTAACTATGCTAAGGTGTTGGTTTGTATTATTCATCATTTTTTTAAGAAGTGCCCAATTTGCGCCAAGAGATGCTAAACTGGCAATGGTAAGGTCTTAGTTTGTATTGTCCATCATTATTTTAAAACGTGTCTATTTTGCACAAAGGAATGGTAGGTTAACTATGCTAAGGTGTTGGTATGTATTATTTATCATATTTTTAAAAAGTGCCCATTTTGCAGCAAGATTTACTAAGCTAACGATGCTAAGGTCTTGGTTTGTGCTGTCCACCATCAAAATTTTAAAACATGTCAATTTTGTATAGAGGGATGCTAAGCTACCTATGCTAAGATTGTGTTATTAAAGAGCTAGCCACCCATTTTGGACCAAGAGATGCCAAGCTAACGAAGAGATGGTCTTGATTGTATTTACTACAATTTCAGGTCAACTTTAGGTCAACTTTGCACTGCGCTAAGCTATCTATGCTAATGTGTTGATCGCATTGTTTCTGTCGTTTTTAAACAGAGCTGTCCATTTTGCGCATAGGGACACTTAGCTAACTGAGCGAAGGTGTTGTTGCAGATGCAGAGGCGGCAGCGGCAGCTTGGGACGTGGACGCAGGTGTGATCGCGCAGCTGAAGGAGGAGTACCGCAAGGAGCGGCGCGGCAAGAAAGGTGTTAAGCGTAAGTTCTTCTTCTTCTGCTCTCGAGAGTGACACAACCCAATGCAGCCATGCTCTTTTGTCTCCAGGCCCCAACCGCTCCAAGCTACAGGACATGCTGGCCACCTTGCGAGACGGCGAGGAGTTTCCCGACGCGCAACCGCCCCCGTCGCCCCCGGCCTGCCCCGCCCTCGCTGGCGGCCTCTGCCAGCAGGAACTGGACGGTGGGTAGAGGTTGTGTTTGGAATTGTTTGTTCATGACCTGACTGTCACGCCAAGGAGCTTAACTGGCTTTGTTTACTTCCGCTCTTTCCATCTTGTATTGTTAGGGTTGTGATATCTGTGTATGTTTGTAGCCCTTAAAAATGTAAGATATACAGTGGTGGGGCGTCAGGGCCTGCATGGCTTTCTCTGATGGCCTAACATAACCTGACATCATTATCATAACTATGATAAACCATAGTAATTATAATAACTATAATGAAAGTCAATTTCATTTTGAATTCATTTTTATTAAATATCCTGAATATATGTTTTTCTTTTCTAAAATTATTCTCCATATTCTGTTCTTTTCGTGTCATATTATATCCATTTGGTTATTCTCCTTCTCGTGTTGTAGTTTTAAGTTGGTGTTTTTAGCCAATTAGAATTCAGCTAACTCGTGTCACCTGGCTGTATGTAATCTGTCTGCTCCCGGAGGGGCTAAAGCAGACATGTCCAAAGTCCAGCCCGGGGGCCAAATGCGGCCCGTGGTCAATTTCCATCCGGCCCGCAGCCTCCGTCATAAAATCAATAACGTCTGGCCCACATGGAGAATAAATACCTAGGGCAGCAGCGCTGTTACCTGCGTGTGCTAAATGCTGCTATCTATAGGCTCAATTAGGAACAGCAAATTAGTATATGAGTAATTGACTGTATGAGCCCCTAATTTTCTAAAATGGCGACAATCAACAAAAGGAGGAAAGTTGAGCTGCAGTGTGACGCAGTGAGCTGCGGTCAGCACCAGCAGCTTTATATCGCCAACTTTTACTGACAGCTGGATAAAGACAAGTTTCCGAGAGATTCGAGCATTTGGTAAGAAAATGCTAAGCTTGTTCGAGTCGACGTATTTGTGTGAGAAGACATTCTCGGTTATGAGCTTAAATAAGAGCCGTGTGAGGACACGGCTAGCGGACTCTCATTTACAAGATATCTTGCGCGTCCATACTACTGCCATAGAGCCACACCTGGCCTTTGTCCTGCCCTCCAGATCTCAGTTTCACCCAACACACTCATGCGGACAAGTCATTTTTCATTTACGATAAGTCTGAAAACGTTTTCACTCCAGAATAATAACCATTTAAAAATCCAATCAACATTTATAGTTACTAATTTCATATTTTAAATGAGCCCAGAACTTGTTGATATGACGATTGTTCATTTCTCTGTTATTGTGTTTAAAAATTCCATAAATATTAAGCTGCCGTGGTGAGATATTTTTTTATCTTTCAAATGTAATCTGCACCTAAGAGTACAATTACTTCTTTTCAACTGCAACTGCGGTGCAATGTTCAACCAGCAAGCTATGCGGTGTTTGCTTTGGCTGATTGCGTCAAAGGCGTAGCGTAGCTATTACCTAACCTATTCCTACTTGGCCATTTTTATGGGTGGGTGAAAAGCATTGTGAGCTGGACCTTGCTGGGCTACCAGGGGCGCTAACCATGGCAAATAGTTCTGCCGGTAAAGAGAGGTCCTCAATGTGCTACGGTGCTTTTAAAAACGTTTTCGGAACAGCTGAGTGAATACACTGTACATCTCAGTGCGAAGAGAAAGAGAGCATGAAGATATCAAGAAAAATCGGGAGATATTGAAAAGACTGATTGATTGTGACCGCCATTTGTTTTGGTGAGTCAAAGTCTTTTGTTTCTTTATTATTTCATTTTCAATATGTTGTGTTATTTTATTTCGTTCATATTCAATTAATTGTAAAGAAATAAAATGATGTTCTTATATTAAACTTCGGTTTGCAATTTGTACTTAATACAATTTTGTGGATATTTTTTTCAAATTTGGATTATTTTTCTTTAAGTTTTGACAGCATCACGTATAATGACACGTTTTAATGGCTGATGCGGGTTCATTGATGTTTAAAAGCTCCGGGGGAGTAGCCAGTCAAGATTGTGTATGTCTGTTCCCATAGACTGCGTCGCATTTCTGCCGTCTACGGGTGATTCATTCCTCCTGGATGGTGTGGACGAGGCAACAGGACAGGGAGAACTCCCTGGACCTAAAGTGGCCGATGAGGATGACGGCGCAGGCTACCAGGTGAGGCGACAGCACCCGAATGTGGCCGTGTCAACAGTTTTGATACGGCCGGTGTCAAAACAGAAATGTTGTTCCAAAAGTTCCCCTTGCATGGCAATCACAATATTAAGGGCCACTAAGAAGTGTCTAGGTTGCGCAGCATTGCCAAGATGCCTGAGCGCTAACAGCCATGGCCTTTGGGGCGCAGATTAGCAGCAGTCAGGATGTGCTGAGGAAGACGTGGAGTGCCAAGTTCACACTCCGCGGCCATTTTGATGTCCTGCGCGGGCTGGCCTTCCACCCGGCCGAGCCCGTCCTCGTTACTGCCTCCGACGACGGCACCCTCAAACTGTGGAACCTGGACAGGACCACACCCGCCAAAAAGTAAGATGCCGCCCCAGCAACTTGCGCAACTTAGGTTTTCCAATGTGGACCCATTCTCAGACGGGCACCGTCCCAAACACAGATTCCTAACAGGACTGGGGCCATGATTGAGTTGGACCGAGCGCGAGGTGATCAATTCGTCTGCCGTCCAAGAAACATACAGTACAATTGACTGACAGAGGGAGACAGACACCAAGGCCCATTGGGATGCGCTACGCTAAGCGCTCCGAGATCTTAGCAGAGATAAGGTTACATAGGGAAAAAAAAAAGTCTTCGGTCATGCCCCAAACAGAGGGTGTGGCTCAAGTCTGGAAAAAAATCCCCGCACATGCGACAACAAATGATGTTGTGTGTGTGTTTGTCTAAGAGTGTTGAAGAGACAATACTGTCTGTTTGCAACATTTCAAATTCACATAATGTCTACAAAGGCGCCATAGTTAAGGAAAAGTGAATGTTGTTCAAGTTAAGTAAGTGTTGCTTTAATTGGGTGAGGCGTTATTAGCACAAACGTTCGGCCACGGCTATCCATGCAATTGGGCATGAGCGCAAGGAAGCTGAATGGGAAACAGGGATGGCGTTTCGTAATGACCTTTCGCGGGCCAGCGCAACTTGTCGTTTGCTGCAATCTGAGATGCGACACGGACGCTCAGCCCTGCTGCGCTCTGCCTCTTTAGGTGCGCCTCGCTGGACGTGGAGCCCATCTACACCTTCCGAGCTCACAGGCAAGTCCCGTCCGCCGGTCCGCCGAGCGCCGTGACGCTTTTGATGACGGTGTCGCCCGTTGTCTGTGTGTGGCCGGCAGTGGCGCCGTTCTGTGCGTGGCAATGAGCGCAGGGGGCGAGCGCTGCTTCAGCGGGGGCGCAGACGCCACCGTCCGCAGCTGGAATGTGCCCGCCTGCGACACTGACCCCTACGACTCCTACGGTACTCTCCATCTCCTTCGAGATTGTCCATCCTCGTTTGCACACAGGAAAACTGTATTACTAAAACCGATAAGATCTGTTGTGGCGTGAATCCGAGAAAAGGGTCTCCTTGGCATAATCGACAAAACATCACGGCTCGGTTGATTCTGCAGAGTCAGCTGTTTTAATAGAATTCACTCTTAAATATTGGACTTTGGGTTTCATAACTATATTAAACAAAGACATTCCACGAGACCAGGGGTTAAGGTTTTTGTTACTCAAGGTTGTACCACATTATTTTCATTGCAAAAAACAAGCAGAGGGAACCGACGTCTAAATCCATCTGTTCACAAACAGGGACATTAAGATGAGATTTATTCTGTGTTAAGAATTATTCAAGCGCTCCAGTCGGGATTGTTTACTGACTTGTGTTATTTAATTTTGAAATAGCTGCTTTTAATCTGGAACTGTATTTCCTGTTTGCGATTGTCATTTAGCTTTTAGCGGTGTTCGTGTTAACCAAGGTTGTTATCTTCTTGCTGTCAAGAAAAGAACTAACAGACTGACCCAACGTTTGAGTCCATCGTTGTTTACATGCAGGGCCATTAGGTTGATTTATTTGGTGTTGAGAAT
This sequence comes from Hippichthys cyanospilos, assembly GCF_059441005.1. Classification (NCBI taxonomy): domain Eukaryota; kingdom Metazoa; phylum Chordata; class Actinopteri; order Syngnathiformes; family Syngnathidae; genus Hippichthys; species Hippichthys cyanospilos. Next base: position 3,240,249 of record NC_142375.1, read on the forward strand.
TCTTCAAGCGCTTTATTTTTTTCATGTTCAGTTAGATCTTACTTTGAAAATTTTGTGCTTTTAATCTCACTTAAAGCATAATTCTGTCTTCACACCATAAGCGAACGCAGTTAGATCTTACTTTGAAAATGTGAATTTTTTTACCTGAGTAATTGACTGTATGAGCCCCTAATTTTCTAATGCTGCGTTCAGATGGAGCGCGAAGAGCGTACAGTTTTGTATTGTAGTCAATGGAGTTCGAGCGCCGGGCGCGATGACGTGTCGAGCGGCGCGATGACGCGATGGAGCGACGCGCGGCGCATAATTACGCGTGACGCGAGAAGTTAAAAAAATGGAACTTTTTTCGCGTGTCGCGCCGCGTCAGCCAATCAGCTTCGGGAAGTTCAACGTCTCAAGCAGGGGGCAGGACTGAATCATGGCGGCCTGTTTGCGGTCACCCGGATCTATCCACCACGGCCAGCTCGGCTTTCAATACAAAAACTGAGACAAGAGCCCTCACCTGGCTTGGAGAATGACAGAGAGGGAACTTGGGATAACTGGCACATGCAGCATTTACTTTCTTTTTTAACAGTAGTTACTGTGCCAAGATAGCGATAGTGCAGCATTGACGGAACAGTACAGTGGGTCTGTTTATGAGATTAATCCGTTCCGCTGTTGGGACTGTAGCACAAATTCACCGTATGGCGGGCGATCCAAACCTATGTTGATTCATTAATGCATGTAAAACCCCAGGTAAAACATAAAAATAGTATATAAATTGTGAGTAAAGGTGCTGTAGGAGAAAACATTGGCTCTGCTATATGCCAAAAAAGTCAAAAAATGTTTTCCGCGGGGCTCTTCTTTCCAGATCCACTGAAAAGTGCATAACAAGCTCACCCCCCCACACCCCTCGCACAAATATGTGAACAAGTTAAATGCCGGCAGTTAACCCCCCAGACTTTCACCCACAGATCATGTCAAGGTTACTATGTCTCCAGCTGATTCAATTATGAGTGCACCGGTTCGAGAACACGGACATGTATTCCATTTGACTCGTTCATCGTTGTCTTTTGCAAAAAACACGCAATCATGAACTTGATGGAACACATATGGTGCGTAACTTCAGGTATTTATGGCAAAAAGAACTTGAGCGCGTCGCGAGGAAAAACAAGTGTTTGGAGTGCATTCAATGTTACGTGGGCGCAGCATTCACTGACTGCACATGATGTGGGAAATCTGACACACACTTAACCTGCAAGAAATACATAACTTATGGATATGAACACAGGAAAATATGAAGATGACATTTATTCTGTTTTGCTATTGTTTTTACATTGTTGCCAAAGTGTTGACGTGTAACATAGAAAATACCAGAATTCGACCCTAAAATTAGGGGTGCATCTTAAACACAGGTGCGTCCTATATTTGGGAAATTACAGTCATCTGTTCTCTCAGTTTATCTATTAAAAGAGCTTCATCTAATGAACAGAGAGCACAGATTAGGTAACTGAAGGGAAGCGATGAATAAACCTAGTAATAAACTGAAGCTACAGATGAGTGCGCAGAACTAGAAGGAGTTCCAAAAGGAAGTTAGAAGGAGCTAAAGGTGAGTGTGCGGCAGGCCTCAAGTCAAGCTGTTCCTTTTGTGGTGTGCCCGCGCAGGGCTGTCGGTCCAGCGCGGGGTGCTGCGCGGACACACGGACGCCGTGTGGGGCCTGGCTTATAGCTCCACCCACCAGCGGCTCCTCTCCTGCTCGGCCGACGGGACGCTACGTCTGTGGAACGCCACCGAGGCTTCGCCGGCGCTCGCCATTTTCAACCGCCGAGGAGGTAATGTTGCCACATTTGCCACGGCAATCAACATTTTCAGGCCTCCTCTGGCTGCCTCATTTGCCATCAATCATGTCATGCCACATATTCTGTTCTGGCCGTGTGATTATTGTCACAAAAACATGGCAGCTCTCTCACTTTTTCTTTTTTGAAATATTTGGAAAATGAAAACCATCTCCTATTTTGACACAAAATATCCAATACTAGGTTTACGTTAATCACGGCGAAAAGATTTTTGCAGACAAACAGTTGATTGGATGCAATTGATGAGGAAGAGGCAGCTCCTTGACTCAACTCTCCAAGCTGCCAATCAATCGTACCGTGCCCTCTTTACGGTTCATTGGTAGCTATTGAAGTCAAGAAATCAAACAAATAAAACCCAAAAGAACATGTGACACTGCGCCGGCGCCAACTGTGCTTTGATAGAACTGGGCGTTCCCACCTCGGTGGACGTGTCGAGCGGCGGGCCGGCTCATGTCGTGGCGTCATTCACTGGCGGCCGCCTCGCCGTCTTTGACATGGAGACGCAGCAGCCGGTCGTCAAGATGGAGTCGTCGGGAGCGTCCGGTAAGCCCGGCGGCCCGCGCAAAGGCATCCCCGTTTCATCCACTGACCACTCGGTGTGTGTTTTTTCCTTGTTGAGGCGTCCCTGGTCAAATCAACAAAGTGCTGAGTCACCCCACGCAGGCCGTCAGCATCACGGCGCACGAGGATCGCCACATCCGATTCTTTGACAACAACACGGGTACGTGGTGTGACGTAATGTGGTGTGGCATGCCTCCGCTTTCTTAATGTCTATAATCCAAATCCAACTATTTGGTTTTATTCGGCGACGTCAGGTCAAGTGCATTTGTCCCAAAATTTTTTGACCCGGTTTTTGCCTTTATATAAAAAATGATGCAATAAACAAAAAAGCATTCTAGCAAAAAATGTTCAATGATTCTGATGCTTAGATTATTATTATGATGGTTATCTTATATACGGGTCATTTGGGCCCACCACATGGGTGTCACGGGGGACCACGAGCCCGAACAGGATGCGACCGACAACCGAGGGGTTGGGTTCAAAGAGTTTATTACAACAGAAAGCGCACGTCTGGCGTGGAAAATAAGGGTGTCCAAAAAGGGAACGGGAAAGTACAAACAAAAGTCACAAAGTACGAAATAAGGGAGAGACGAGAACGTCTAGGAGGGATCAGTCCAACTGAGTAGTAAGGCAACGAGGGGGCGGAGGCTACAGGAGAACGACTAGGAACAAAGTAACAACAAAAAACATTAAGCGAGCAAAAAATACAACTAGAGAAAAGTACCAACCAAAAGATCACAAGCGAGAGGGACGCGAGGCACAGGAGCTTACTGGGCGAAGGAATAACCCAGCGTCGCTCTCCTGTAACGACCAGCCTTAAAAAGACCCCGATGGGTAATGGGGAACAGGTGCGCAAGGCTGGTGACCCCGCCCCCTCGTGGCACAATTGAACACTGCCTAGGCACAGAGCAAACACACACACATGATAATGGGGCTCACCAACCAGCAACGTGTCACTGTATGTAGACACCCTAACCTGTAGTTTGCAATTATTTTTTACTTATTCTTACATGTCCTAACCTAGAAGCATTTTTGACCAACTGAACCATTAAAAAGTAAAATCAATAAATAATAAATTTAAATTGGTCTTTGGACAAATTTCCTCAACATTTCAACCTAAGAAAAGACACAAAACAATGTGCTAATTTTTTTTCTGAATCAGAAAAAAATGAGAAAATAAAAGTTGACTGCAAGTTTTGAACTTTCGCATTCTGATATTGAGAGTGCCACTTCACCACCTGCTGCCTTGGAGGTGCAATTACATTCGACAATACAAACGCAAAGCCTGTTCCCTGGTCATACTGCCCTAACCATCTCCAAACTAGTGAACAAAAAAGAAGTCGCAGCAAATTTATTTCACAATGAATACGTGGAAATAGCCCCCCCCCCCCCGGCTCACCTTGTGCTTGTGCTTTTGCATTTTGTGGGCGCATGCATGCAGGTAAGCTGGCGCACTCCACGGTGGCGCACTTGGACGCCGTCACCAGCCTGGCCGTGGATCCAAACGGACTTTACCTCATGTCGGGAAGTAAGTCCTCCAAAGGTCTCCCTGCTATTTCTAATCATTGCACTCATTTTATCTGCATAATAAGCATCATAATCATTCAAACACTTTTTGCCTGTCAGTGTGCAGAGGATTTGCCTCTTCCTGGCATCACGCAAAAATCCTCATGTAATCTCACAAATCTCACATCATCTAACACCACCAGAACAACCCAAATACAAAAACAAACAAACAAAAAAAACGCATGAAATGCATTGAAAAAAGTATTTCTTAGAAATGTACAAAGGGCTGCCCACCATTGCAAAAATGTTTTTTACAATATCTAATAAAATAATGTGCAATTGATAGCAATTTTCATTTAAGATTTACGATAGGAATTTATAAAATAATAAAAATTTTATTATGAGAAGGTTACATTTTTAATGTTAAACAATGTTCTGCATAGGTGTTGAACTCCAGTCCTGGATGGCTGGTATCCTGCATTTTTCCAGTTTTCTCTTCCCAACACACCTGATTCTAATGATGAGCTTATTAGCAAGCTCTGCAGGACCTTCAAAATGAATTTGAATCAGGTATGTATGGAAGGATAATGCAAGATACCAGCCCTCGAGGACTAGAGTTAGACATCTGTGCCCTAACGGTTAGGGCGAGGACTGGAAATTGACACTTAGGGCTAGGTTATGGCCAAACCCATAAGTATCAATCTCCAGTCCTCAAGGGCCGGTATCTTGCATGTTTTCTGGTTTTGTCACCCCAACACACCTGATTCAAATTATTAGCAAGCGCTGCAGAAGCTTGAAAATGATTATAATCATTTGAATCGGGTTTGTCTGAGGGAGACACATCAAAAACATATGCAAGATACCGGCCCTCAAGGACTGGATTTTGACGCCACACACACATGTTGAACTCCAGTCCTCGAGGGTCGGTATCCTGCATGTTTTCCAGGTTTTCTCTCCCTAACACACCTGATTCATAGCTTCTAAACAAGCTCTGCAGGAGCTTGAAAACAATCCTAATCATGTGTCTGAGAGAGAAACATTAAAAATACACAGGATACCGGCCCCCCAGGACTAGAGTTGGACACCTCTGGTGTACATTATAAAAATGTAAAAAGGTTTTACTCTTTTGCAACTTCAAACATCATACTGCATAATGCAAAAAGCCTTTGGAACATGTTCATAGTATTCATAATAATAACCAGTGGCGTCTCTAGCATGAAAACTTGCAAGGGGCACCAGAGTGGGCGTGAACAGCAAAACCTAGACAATAAATGATATTTCAATTCAAGAACCTTTTTAATTAATAACTTTACAAATTAAGCCAATGAACAAAAGCTTTAAAGGATTCCAAATGAAAGAATAGAAGTACACGTCGATCTTTCATCTGGGCAGACTTGCCCAAAACCCATTTGTTGGAGTTCAATAATCCATGAATGGATTCATTTTCAGTCGCTGGTGCATTTAATACCTGCTGGCCCTTTGATTTTCTTGTAAATGTCTTGATCCTTATTAGTGTTTCAAAGTTTTTTTTGTTTTGTTTTGTTTTGACTCAGTTGCTGTCAGTGGAGTGTTGTGTTAATTTTGAGCAGTGACAAAGTTTCAGATCATGCAACATCATCAACTGCAGCAGAGACAAGATGTTGCCAGAATGCTACTTGGAGTGACTGTGCAGCAGAGTTTGGTTGCACATTCAAATCCAGCACATGAAAATGATTTGCTGAACTTACTGAAAAGTGTGCTGTCCATCACCTGTAGCGCTATAAAGTAGCATCCAGCAATTTTCTAATCACACAGTTAGCCATGTTCCTCTTGAAGCATTAGTTTGAAGGTGTGGGATTTGGCCTTTCCCGCTTGAACGATGTTAAAATCCACCTGGCTGATGTGGTCCTAAACGTTTCATTTCAAATCTTTGCTCAAGTGGCAAACTGGTAAATGTAGTCCTTATTAAAGCATCATTCATTCATTCATTCATTCAGTCATACATACTGATAAGTTGCTTTAATTGTCCATTAGGTTACAATGAAATGCGAGCCAGCTAGCTGCCGCTATCCGCCAAAACTCAAAAGGTTTGTCATGTCCTGCGTCTCAAGTATGTCGCTCCAATATTTTAATTGGCTGATTTTGGCGTTAGGGCCACTTTGACTGGGCCCCCTGGCTGTCCACTGAGAACGGTTAAAGACATGCGCCCTACGGTTTTGGTGGCTCGTCACTTAAACAAATGCTCACGGGCCAGCATGATTTGAGTCGCGGTTCGAGAAATTGTGTTTGGCTTTGGCAAAGCCTTTGGATTATGCAAAATGTTTACAATGGATTTGCCTTGGTAACATAATCGGTAGTCATAATCATGAATATTATTCAGGATATTATATATTATTACAATCTAAAGAGAAGACAATTACGTTGAGCCTGCTCTTCTCCACTAGCGCCATCTGGTAGGGCCAGGCCCCACTGGCCCCAAATGCAGGGACGCCACTGATAATAACCCCAAAAAACGATTCCCAAAAGGTTTATGAAAACGCACCACATTCCCACAACTGTATGGAAATGAGCAAAATTATCATTCACAACGATGAGCAAATGTTGTGGAAGACATGCAAAACAGAGTGAAAATTTGCCTCGCATGTTTAAAGGTTACCCAATTTGCAAAAGCGCGCTATTGAAAAAGTGTCCCGAAAAAGTTTTGAATTCGCAGCGATGTGATGCGACGGGTTGTGCTTTTGTGGAGGCCACGACTGCTCGGTGCGCGTATGGAGCCTGGCAGCCAGGACATGCGTGCAGGAGTTCACGGCCCACCGCAGGAAGTGGGACGAGTCGGTGCAGGACGTGGCCTTCCACCCGGCCAGATGCTACGTGGCCAGCGCGGGGGCCGACGCCCTCGCCAAGGTCTTCGTCTGACGCCGGCCGGCTGCCTGCAACCACTAAGCCCCGCCCCTTTCCCGTTCCCGCCAGCTGCTGGAGTGTGACCGTCCCTTGCACGCGAGTTTATCGGCTAGCCTGCGTCCGTCTTGCTTGCAGTCGGTTGACGAGAGTCGTAGTAGTGGCCGAAAACCACCAGGTGGGGCCAAGGCCCTTCTCACCAGTGACTTAAGGCGCTTCGTTTTTCATCACTTTGGCACCAAGGAGTTGGATTCCTCATTCAAGACGTCACGGTTGCGCTGTTTCAAAAGGACTTTGGGGGATTACCCCTTCGCTACGCAAAAATGGCTTATACAGTCGAACCTCTACATAGGGAACTTCAAGGGTCCGAGGAGAGAAGTTCACTATGAAGAGAGATTCACTTTATAGAGGTTTTCCTAAAATGTTCAGAATTCATTGATGAAATATGTGAATAATTTTTTAATAAATATGTAAATAATTTTATATACGTTTTTTTTAAAATAAATAAGTAAATAAATGTACATTAAACAACTTAAGTTGTTTAAACACTAAAATCTAATGCGGTAAAACTAATGTAAAAACATTTTACATTGAACAAATATCTTTATTATTATTCCACAAGTCGCATTATCTCTTCTCTCTTCTTCAGAATGCCACATATCGCAGCAGGCGAAGCATCGTACTCCTTTGTAATGGCATTCTGCTTCACTCCACTCGCACACTTCCGAATTATGTCGCACTTCTCCTCCAACGACAAAGGCTTTCGCTTCCGACTTATAGATCTAGCATCCATACTTTTCACGGCAGATTCCGACATCTTAGAATTTTTGGAGGGATGACCAGCGGAGAAACGCATGCGCAGTGGACGGCGGACAAAGTGAAAATGCAAGAGAAAGTCGCGGCGCGCGAGAGCGGCTAGGCAGGGAGGAAATCCCGACAGTGCGCCCAATTTTACAACTTCACAATTTTCGATAAGTTCAGATATTCACAATATAGAGGTAGATGCTGTCAAGGGACTGACTAATAGCATCACTATGAAGAGATTATTCACTATGTGGAGTTTCACTATGAGGAGGTTTTACATACACGTCAAATATAGCTGTTTTGCAAGGGACCGTAAAGATTTGTTCACTATGAAGAGAGATTCACTTTGTAGAGGTTCACTATATAGAGGTTCGACTGTATTTATAAAAAGCACATTTATTTGGTAATGGTGACTATTGTTCAATAATGTAAACAACCGCTTTGGGGGAACTGTAACACAAATAATGGAGAATACTTGGATATTATCCAAAGCTACAGAAGTAATATTTATTTATCGTCATCAACAACAAGACGCCAGTTCCTGAGCCGTGTGGATAATGTGAAATGTATTTTTTAAGATACATTATGCAATGAGAGTTGAATGTGATGTTTTAGATTTATATTTAGTAGTATACTAATTGTTAAAAAAATATTCTGAGTAATAATGTGTGTGAATTTGGTTTCGATGTATCCTCGCTTAAATTTTACATCCCTGCGTGAATAAAATGGATATTTTTACAACGTTTTCTTGAGGTGACAGGACAACAATTTCGTCCAAAAATAAATGTGGGGAAGGCAACATACAAGAGCAAATTTGCATTTTTTTAAATTCACGTTTTCCCGTGTTGAAATTTGATTTCACATCATGCAACACATTCAGCAACATAATCCGCCTTTTACTCCCCCCTCAGAAAAAAAATCATTGTCAAGTTGGAATATCACATATTTCGAATGCTAACGTTTTAACGTCATAAATTTCACATTAGTCATGAGTTCTCACAATAGAGCAAAAGTTTTCACATTCCTGGTTTGCTGACGACATGCTTCCACGAATTAGGGATGGACGATACGGTGTCGATACGGACCTTATTTTTAGTAGCATTAAACATACCTAGGGTTTTTTTCTCTTTCCATTTACACCTTTTTTTTCCCTCGAAATACTACGCAGCAGATATTATTGAAGCGTTCAGGTCTGTCTCCGCTAGAAGGCGATGTCGCGTAGTGGGCTGTTTGCTCCCGCCGTTGATGCTCCGTCGAGGAAGACGCCATCTCGGCCCGTTTGGCTAGTATAGTCAACAACAAACGTGCCTGGTCTTCGGACAAGTTCTTCTTTCGACAAATTTCCGCCGTCAACCGCGTGATGAATGCTAAATCGTGTGACAAACTTTCAAGTAAGTCTAACGATGTGACGGCGACCGTCGCACGCTAGCCAAATAGCTTCAAGCTAGTAGCGCCGAAAAAAAAACACGCCACTTTTGAGACCTATTATTTTTTTCCGTCCAGTTTGCTTTGTTTCCAACTCGACCGCCGCGCGCGCGCGCGTGTGTGTGTGTTTTAAGTGTCTGTTTCTGGACGCGTACCTCGGTAGCTCTCGGTTAACGTTAGCTTAGCTTCGCCCGAAGTGTGGATTTGAACGCCTGCCTCTTACCACTTAAGGTAAGTCATTGACAGAAAGTAAACATGACATGCCAAAAAGCATGTCAAGCCAGAAAAAAAAAAAACATTTGCTTCCAAATAAATCCAGGAACCATGCATGTAAAGTGATTGATTAGCTGTCGTTATTTTTATTTTTGTATGAAGGCAACCATTAGACTAGAGCAGGGGTGTCCAAACTTTTTGCAAAGTGGGCCAAATTTGGTGTGTTAAAAATGTGTGTGTGTGTGTGTGTGTGTGTGTGGGGGGGGGGGGGGGGGGCAACCTTGGCAGGCGTTCTTAACATATAACAGCAATTAATTTAAACACATTTCAGCGAGCCGTTCTGTGTTTAACATTTGCTTTTTTATTTTCATTTCAGCTATCTTAAGCATGTGTTTTGGTCAATTTCAAACATGCATATCAAAATTGAATTGACATTAAATATTGAAATTGAATATTCACTTAACTTCACTTTTTTAACACTTTAACTTTTTTGTAACAGTTTAACAGAAGTAATTGTACTCTTGGGTGCAAATTACATATGAAACAAAAAAAAATCTCACCATGGCAGTTTAATATTTATAAAAATTGTAAACACAATAACAGAGAAATGAACAAGTAATAGTCATATCAACAAGTGCAGGGCTCATTTAAAATATGAAATTAGTAACTATAAATGTTGATTGGATTTTTAAATGGTTATTATTCTGGAGTGAAAACGTTTTCAGACTTATCGTAAATGAAAAATGACTTGTCCGCATGAGTGTGTTGGGTGAAACTGAGATCTGGAGGGCAGGACAAAGGCCAGGTGTGGCTCTATGGCAGTAGTGTGGTTGCGCAAGATGTCTTGTGAGGGAGAGTCCGATAGCTGTGTCCTCACACGGCTCTTTATTTAAGTTCATAACGAGAATGTCTTCTCACACAAATACGTCGACTCGAACAAGCTTAGCATTTTCTTACCAAATGCTTGAATCTCTCGGAAACGTATCCTTATCCAGCTTTCAGTAAAAGTTGGCGATATAAAGCTGCTGGTGCTGACCGCAGTTCACTGCGTCACACTACAGCTCAACTTTCCTCCTTTTGTTGATTGTCGCCATTATATGCTGCGTTCAAATGGAGCGCTTCGTTTACGCTCTATGCGAGGCGTTTTGTCGCGAGGTCAAGATGAAGTTCACTTTTCACGCAACAGTATCACGTGAGGGGAGGCGAGTGAGCTTGCTGTGCACTTTACAGTGGATCCGGAAAGGAGAGCATTGCCGGGATATGGCAGAGCCAATATTTTCTCCGACAGCGCCTTTATTATTCTTTTTTTACATATTATTCTTTTTTTACACTGTGTGTCCCTCGCTTTCACAGAAATACTCATCTGCCGAAAACAAAAAAAAGTTTCAATGTTGCAATCAAGTGGCCAGTACTGTGCTAAATACTGTGCTAAATACAGTGCTGCACAATCGTTAGCTTAGCACAGTAACTACGGTTCAACAGCTGTTAAAAAAAGCAAGCAAACGCTGCACATGCCAGTTGTCCCAAGTTCTCCCTTCCGCCTTTCTACAAGCCAGGTGAGGGGTCTTGCTTGGCTCCGTTTTGTATTGAAACTTCAGCTGGCCATGTTGGATCGCTCCCGGTGACTGCAAAGTAGCCGCCATGATTCGTTCCTGCCCCCTGCTTGAGACGTTGAATTTCCTGAAGCTGATTGGCTGACGCGACGCGACACGCGAAAAAAGTTTAAAAAAAATTTTTAACTTCTCGCGTCATGCGTAATTATGTGCTGCGCATCGCTCCATCGCGTCCATTGAGTTGCTCGACGCGTCATCGCGCCCGTCACTTGAACTCCATTGACTACAATACAAAACCGTACGCTCCTCGCGCTCCATCTGAACGCGGCATTATAAAATTAGGGGCTCATACAGTCAATTACTCATATACTAATTCGCTATTCCTAATTGAGCCTGTAGATGGGAGCATTTAACACACGCAGGTATTCATTCTCCATGCGGGCCAGACTTTATTGATTTTATGACGGCGGCTGCGGGCCGGATGGAAATTGACCACGGGCCGCATTTGGCCCCCGGGCCGGACTTTGGATATGCCTGGACTAGAGCATGGGTTCTCAAACAGGTCAGGTGCCCCGTTTTGGAAAGCAAACTTACCGAGGTTCCCTGTTGCAAATGTTTGCGGAAACTAAACAAAACCAAAAAAATAGTTTAAGCAAAACATAAATGCCCTTTTTTTCACCAACATATTCAATTTGACAACAAGTATATTTGTTACTCTTCAGCTATTACTGACGTTTACAAAATAAATCTTGCAAATTGCACACTTCCTCACAAGTTGAGCTAATTTTCCCCACACTGGTTGCTGTCAAATATATAATGACTAAATAACATAGCACATAGGGTCCCTCAAGGCTCTCTGATTGGTCTTATATTGTTTACAATATATATTTATGACATTTGCAGTGTACTGCTCTGAGTTTTGAACAACTTCTAAACTTCGCGGGAGAAGAATTAAAGAACAAATGATCTTTAACAGTCGCAAAATTAAGTTGGTAACCACATATAGATAATGTTTAAAGAAAAATATTTACAATAGGCATTCTCTATAAAGCCAAGATTTCATAAGGACTCATATTTTATTGTACACTATTACCCCCATACCTTACTGAAAAAAAGCTGTACGAATGATCAATCACTCAAATGACATAGAACCAACTAATTCATTATTTACTAAATTTAATATGCTAAAATTCTACAACTTAGTTGAATTCAAAATGACACAAATGATGTATACAGCATATTATGGCCAACTTTTCTACAGTAGCCAGAATTTTTCCCCATCAGAAAAGGCGATGTTTGAAGGGGCACATGCAATTTCTAAAAGTGTAAGAAATAACATAAGCAACTGCGTGCCTTCGTAAAAGTTATTGATTTATGTATGGGTCCCCAAAGATGTGAATTATTTGCTGTCTTTAATTCCTGTCTTTATCTCCAAACACCTCAGCAGAACTATTTTCCCGGGTTAGCGCCCCTGGTAGCCGAGCCAGAAAAATGGTAGTATAGCTCATGCACCTGGTAGCCCAGTCAAAAAAATGGCCAATTTGAGAGAGGTTAGCTAATAGCTCTGCTACGCCTTTAACTCAATCAGCCAAAGCCAACACCACGTAGCTTAGTTGCTGGGCATTGCACCGCCTTCCTGCAGTGAGCATCCACTCACGTCACGTTCAACGTGAGGCCTCTTGATGGCGATCTTATGACTCTATTGGCTATTGCAGCAGTCTATTAAAAATATGGGCCTGTTTACATGTGTCTTTGCACACGGCAAAACAACTGTTAAAGCGAATGCCCTGGCTGCTAGGGCCTATCACCTCCGGGAGCAGGCGGATTACATACAGCGTGGCGACACAAGTTAGCCAAATTCTAATTGGCTAAAAACTCCAACTTAAAATTACAACACGAGAAGGAGCATAACCAAATGGATATAATATGACACCAAAACAATAGAATATGGAGAATAATTTTAGCCATAAAAATTTATAGATAGATAGATAGGGAGATAGGGAGCAGAGACGAACCCGCAGAAATTATTTAATTTTTTTCTTAAACGAGAACATATTACCGGCGATTTCCTTCTCTTTAATCCATAATAGAAGAAGCCTCTCCATTTTGTTGTCGACCGAGGTCCGTCCCCTGACAAGGATAGTCTTGCCCTTAGAAGACTTGCTTGCTATCATAGCTTCCTTGTTATTGAGAATTGTAGCGATTGCCGAGCGGTTCCGGCCATACTCACTAGCAAGGTTAACTATGCGTGCGCCTCCATATTCATCTCCTGCTTGGTTTTTATTGTCATCATCCTCTTACTTCTTCCTTTACCGACACTTGCAATTTTAGAAGCCATGTCTAACAGATAAAGTTTGCAAAGTCTTCACAACACACCGACCAGCTGTGCCATCAAGCTAGATGAAGGCGTTCAGCCAATAGCATATCGGCATTTCTGTGATTGACGTGACGCCGGCCAATAGCATATCGGCATCTCCGTGACTGAGACCGTGACTGTGACCTTAATCGACCAATCGGCGTTTCTGTGACATGCGAGAAAAGTTATTTTTGTTGATGCAGCAAAGTGAACAGAAATAGTATATACAGTGGGCCCCCGGGTTACGAACTTAATCCGTTCAGCGGCTACGCTCGTATCTCGAATTGCTCGTATAGCAGGCAATCCAAACCCATGTAAATTTGTGAATGCGTGCAACGCGCGCCGAAGCCTTAGGTAAAAACGACACACTGTATACATATATTAAAATTGAGTGATATAATCTGCTGTACATTTGCATTATAAAATAAATACAATGGATGTTTAGCTTTTACCTTTGTAACGACGAGACTTGAGCTTGGTGTAAGCAGAGGGGGGCAGAGTCCAACGCATAAGGTTAACACGGCGAAAGATATGCTATTGGTCTTACAGTGTTACAGTAACTCTTTCAGTCAGGGTGCAAATCACGCAGATACTAAAACATCATCCTCTTATTTCTTTCTTTACCGCTGCTAGTAATTTTAGAAGCTATGTCTAACAGATAAAGTTTGCAAAGTCTTCACAACATTCCGTTTTTCACTAATTTTCTCTCCTTCCTTCCATCCTGTCCCATCAAGCTAGATAAAGGCGTTCGGCCAATAGCATATCGGCATTTCTGTGATTGACGTGTGACGCCGGCCAATAGCATCTCCGTGAGTGAGACCGGGTGACCTTAATCGACCAATAGCATATTCGCATCTCCGTGACTGACTGATAATTATTCGCACTTTTTTTTTTAAACGGTTGGAATGTATTGACAATTAATTTAAAAAAAAACACACATTTAAACCAATGACAATTCTTTGTCCTGCAATCGGCACATTTAATTTCATGTCAGCTGTTTTTCCCTTTAGCTGTACAAACACTACACTTAAATGGTAATATATTTAGACACCGTGAGTGAGACAGTCAGTGTGACGTTGTAAGACCAATAGCGTTCACGTTACTGGCACAAGTATCTACTGATGATTTATGATGTCGCTACTGTTGATTATATTGACGCAATCAAACGTGAACATTTCTACATACTCAATGGCCGGCATGTCGAATTGCTCGTAAGGCGAGAGGTTTGTTCGTAAGCGGAGGACAAAAATCTCCCTGATCCACGCTCGTAAGGCGAATTGTTCGTAAATCAGGGTGCTCGTAAGCCGGGGGCCGACTGTGTATATATATATATATATATATATATATATATATATATATATATATATATATATATATATATATATATATATATGATATAAAAATAAACACATCGATGATGCTCAGTTTTTTGCACTATTCAATGAGTTCCATTCCTTACTCAGAATTAGATGTATGTAATGTACGTGTAGTATGTATGGTAACACTGCCATCCAATTGTCACAGTTATCACTACACTGCTCAATTGGCTTAATATTAGCAAGCACTAGTCAAGGCTGTCAGCTACGGTCCATAAAAAAACGTATTTGACGAGAATTTTCCTATTTATTATTTTTGTTACTATATTAAAAGTTGAGAATTCTCATCCACGGTACTGAAAGTGTTAAAAGCATTGCAAAAAAAAAAAGTCTGACTATTGATTTCCTCAGGCAAAAATGATGAATGTTTGAAGTATTTTTTAAAAATAGTGAGTGCACCCATTTCTAGCCAACAGACTGTGTTGAGTTGACCTGACTTTGTTTTCTCATTTTGCACATATGTTCCCTATTAGCCAAAAAAAAGTTGCTTTCATTGGAAAACATGCTTAAAATAAATAAAGTTGATCATTTCCAATTCATTTTTTTGGCTCCGGGCAATACGCCAGTCTCAGGATGGCCATAAACTTAACATTTTAAAAGCACAATGAATATCCAGTTGCAGTGTACACACCAAATAATACGGGAATGTCGCACGTTCAAAGGTATATATTTCTTTTGGGATGTACCAAGTGGGACTCCTGCAACGTGTTTGTGAGCAGTTTTCTCTCTGTTTGCATGCGTGCAGGGCGGCGGCTGCCGTGAGCGGCGGGTGGACACGTAGCACGACAGCCAGAGGATGGCCGGCGAGTTGTTTACCAGCAAGAAGCTTCTAACGTCCGCCTCGGAGCAGCAGCAGGACGAGGACCACGAGGAGCGGGAACAACGCTGCCAGTGCTCGCGTGACCAGCAGAACCTGAGCAACAACAACAGCGGCAGCTCCGGCTCCAGCTCCAGCTCCAGGCAGGCCAGCTGCACGTGGCAGGGCCTGTACCCCACCATTCGCGAGAGGTGGGCGGGCCCTTTTATTTCAAATAAATAAATAAATTCGACAATGCTGAAAATGCCAGAATCGAGGATATTTGGTCAAATCTGGTGATTTGGACCATCGAATCCCCCCCAAAAACGTGATAGAAATGTTGATCTTAATGAAGCATTACCGCACAGTCGCGGGCCCCTTTTACCCTAACGTTGAAAAAAAGAAAATCTATAAACTTGTATTCGGGATTCTTAAGGCCTGGAGTCCATTGAGTAAGATGACTGTCGAAAAGACGTATGCGTGTTTTACAATTCGTATGAGTCCCACTCTAAGCTTAGTTCACAAATTGTAAACTTGCGAGTGCAAAAATGATCTTGACTATAACTCTGGTTTGCACAACTACGACCTCGTGAGACACCGCTTCATGTCTTTGAATCAATCTCTCCTTTGCATTCATGAATCTGAGCCTTTGTTTTTGCACTAGGATGCAGTCATCCACACATGCGTAAAGCAGGAAAACAATGGTCAAATTGAACGCCAAACAGAAGCTTTCAATAGCTCATCAGACTTCAATCTTAAAGACCATATATGCACAATATTAGCGATGCTCAAATGACGCCTTGGTGGGGCATTTGGGGCCACTTTCTTTGAAAATTGCGAAGCTTCTGTAACTTCTTTGCTTGTTTTTGGCACCTCTGCTGGCAAAAACAAGCACTGCAGTTGATTTGGAAAAGCCCTTGGCGCACATGCCAACGCTTAAGTGGAATCCTATTACGAAATAAAGATGAATGAATTACAAATGAGAGTTTTATATTATGGACATACTAAATTTTCACTAGGTGTGATTGGGTATGTAAATGGTTGTTCGTTTTTGTGTGCCCTACAACATTGTCCCCTGAAGCCAGCTGGGATAGGCCTCAGCAAGTATGCGACCCTTGTGAGGATAAGCGACTCTAGAAAATGGATAGAGTTTTATATTATTTATTGTTTATTTATTGTTGTGCCAGCTGGTATTGGTACCAGCAAGCCTGCGACTCTTGCGAGGATAAGCGGCTCTAGAAAATGGAAGCATGGGTTATGTGTCAGTTAATCTCTTCAAAAAAATGTATGCAAATTTATATGAATGATTTTCAAACAATCTATGGATTTGGAGTGGTCATAACCCTGTCAGCCCAATTTCATCAAATCATTTACGAATAAATCGGACATTCACATTGCATTGCTATCAGCTGTTGCAGTATGGCCTAAGATCGCTGTTAAAATGGGGTATGCGAGCTTGACTTGTGGATGACTCGTAGATGGACCTGTTAATGCGCATGCGTCCATTTTATTAAATGCTGGTCGCTGAAGTCGTTGTTTTTCTTGCGCAGGAACTCAGTGATGTTTAACAATGACATGATGGCGGACGTCTACTTCGTGGTGGGACCGCCAGGCGGGACGCAGCGGGTTCCGGGCCACAAGGTACCGTAGACCACCGCCAAGCCGGCCGGGGTCTCCTGGCAAAATAGCGAGGGTCTGCCTGTGATGTGTCCAGTATGTCCTGGCCGTGGGCAGCTCCGTCTTCCATGCCATGTTCTACGGCGAGCTGGCCGAGGATCGGGACGAGATCCGCATCCCCGACGTGGAGCCTCCGTCCTTCCTGGCCATGCTCAAGTGAGCCCCCTTCCCGCCTTGCAAGCAGGCACTCAAACCAGGAACACTGCCACGCAAAAACAAAAACTACCAATGTGGCGGCTGCTACGAATACATGGAACTAATATTGCGGCTGCTGTATGACATACGCGGCTTCCCCCTTTCCCCGTTTGTTGCAAAGATGGCAGTCGATTAGAGCATCGACGCCACAGGTGTCAAACTACGGTGTTTTCCAGGTTTCTAAAGTGATTAGCTCATCAGTGAGTTCTGCAGGTGCTTGAAAATCATCCTAATCCTTTGAAACAGGTAGGTTAGAAAGAGAGCGAGCGGAGGGGGGCAGGAAAACATGCGCCATACCGGCCTTGGAGGACCGTGCTTTGACACCTATGGACGCGACGAGTTCTTCTAGGGGATTAGCTTTCCACGTTCAAATGAAAACGACCCGGTTGAGGTTAGCGACAAATAGCCATCTGCTTCTCGCTGACACGAGCGGCTGCGCGACAAACGAAAAAGTCGCAAATAAATAGCTCATATCCAATTAGGGCCGCTGGAAAGAAATGTGATGCGGCCCAGGGATTCACAAGGCTATGCACCGGTCGCCAGCAGAAAGTCAAAACAGGACGTCGCGACCGTCGTCGACAAAAAGCAAAAGTTGAAAACAGCAATGCGTCTTTCGGGCAAACGCGATTTTTCCAGCCGAGCTCTCAACGCAAATGTTTTGCGGCGGCAGGTACATCTACTGCGACGAGATTGAGCTGTGCGCCGACACGGTGCTGGCCACGCTGTACGCGGCCAAGAAGTACATGGTGCCGCACCTGGCGCGGGCCTGCGTCAGCTTCCTGGAGACCAGCCTGAGCGCCAAGAACGCCTGCGTGCTGCTGTCGCAGAGCTGCCTTTTCGAGGAACCCGAGCTGACGCAGCGCTGCTGGGAGGTGATCGACGCACAGGCCGAGCTGGCGCTGCGCTCGGACGGCTTCTGCGACATTGACGCCGGCACGCTGGAGAGCATCCTGCGGCGTGAGACGCTCAACGCCAAGGAGACAGTGGTCTTCGAGGCGGCGCTGGCCTGGGCCCGGGCCGAGTGCCGGCGCCGCGGCCTGCCTCCGGTCGCCGACAACCAGCGGCTGGCGCTGGGCCGGGCCGTCTACCTGATCCGCATCCCAGCCATGGCCCTGGAGGAGTTCGCAGACGGGCCGGCGCAGTCGGGCCTGCTGACGCTGACGGAGACCAACGACATCTTCCTGTGGTACACGGCGGCCAAGAAGCCTGAGCTGCTGTTCGCCGGTGTCGCCCGCCGAGGCCTGGCGCCGCAGCGCTGCCACCGCTTCCAGTCGTGCGCCTACCGCAGCAACCAGTGGCGCTACCGCGGCCGCTGCGACAGCATCCAGTTCGCCGTGGACCGCCGCGTCTTTGTGGCGGGCTTCGGCCTCTATGGCTCCAGCTGCGGCTCGGCCGAGTACGCCGCCAGAATGGAGCTCAAGCGGCAGGGCACCGTGGCCGCCCAGCGCCACGTCAAGTACTTCTCGGACGGCTCCAGCGCCACCTTCGCCGTCTGGTTCGAGCACCCGGTCCAAATCGAGCCCGACGCCTTTTACACAGCCAGCGTGGTGCTGGACGGAAACGAGCTCAGTTACTTCGGCCAGGAGGGCATGACCGAGGTGCAGTGTGCCGGCGTCACCTTCCAGTTCCAGTGTTCATCTGACAGCACCAACGGCACCGGTGTGCAGGGCGGCCAGATACCCGAGCTCATCTTCTACGCCTGACAGCCGCCAGGCGCTGCCTCTTCTCTTGCCTTAAAAATCGCCTGGGACAAACGCTTTCCTGAAGTGGTTGATTTGAATGGATTTTAATACCTTCGTTGAAATCTGCGCTACGTACGCGTGTCTAAGAGGAGCGAGTGCGTGGGAAATCCCGTGGCCGCCCGGTAGCTCCGCCCCGTACCCAGAATACAAAACGACGGCCGAAATTTTGTTGGGCTTGTGCGGGGTGACGCGTTTGCCACGATGTCACTGCCGTATGGTTTTTTTTTTTCCCTTTTCTTATCAGCTCTGTTGAATGTGCGACCGAGGCCTTACTTCATCCAAATAAAAAACGTGTTGTCCTCTGTGGATGCGCATATTTTCACGTCTTTTGGCAACGAAAGAGCTTGTCTGCGATGTATTCCTCACAACCTCATTTCTGTCATCAAAATTCAATTTCCTATAACACATTGGCTTTCTTAGTGTAGTTTTTTTTTCATCCGATACAGACATAGTGGTGGTGATATGGTGCAAATCTTGCTGCGGCTCTTTGCGGAGAAGTGAAAAAGTCAGTTGTCGATTTTTTGCTGAGGCCCAAGTTCGTTGAGGTAAAAGTGGTTTTGCTGCCATCCGCTGAGTGTTGACTTCTTCCCTTTGCCCCTAAGCTTGAACATTATTTACATAAAATCTTCAAAATTTTCATAAAATCAATAACGTCTGGCCCGCATTGGGCAGCAGCGCTGTTACCTGCGTGCGCTAAATGCTGCTATCTCTAGGCTGAATTAGGAACAGCAAATAAGTATATGAAGAATTGACTGTAAGAGCCCCTAAATTTCTTAAATGGCGACAAACATAAAGAGGAAAGTTGAGCTGCAGTGTGACGCTGTGAGCTGCGGTCAGCACCAGCAGCTTTATATCACCAACTTTTACTGAAAACTGGATAAGGATAAGTTTCCGAGAGATTCAGGCATTTGGTAAGAAAATGCTAAGCCTGTTCAGTTCGACGTATTTGTGTGAGAAGACATTCCCGGTTATGAACTTAAATTAGAGCAATGTGAGGACACGGCTATCGGACTTTCACTTACAAGACATCTTGCGCACCCATACTACTGTACTGCCATAGAGCCACACCTGGCCTTTGTCCTGCACTCCAGATCTCAGTTTCACCCATCACACTTATGCGAACAAGTCATTTTTCATTCACGATAAGTCTGAAAACGTTTTTTTTTTTTTTTTTTTTTAAGTTTTCACCCCAGAATAATAACCATTCAAAAATGCAATCAACACTTATAGTTGCTAATTTCATATTTTAAATGAGCCCTGCACTTGTTGATATGATGATTACGTGTTCATTTCTCTGTTATTGTGTTTAAAAATTCTATAAATATTAAACTGCCATGGTGAGATTTTTTTTAATGTAATTTGCACCCAAGAGTACAATTACTTCTGTTCAACTGTTACACAAAAGTAAATTAAAGTGTTAAAAAAGTGGTTAAGTGAATATTCAATTTCAATATGTAATTTCAATTCAATTTGGACACGCATGTTTCAAATGAACCAAAACACATGCTTAAGATAGCTGAAATGAAAATAAAAAAGCAAATGTTAAACACAGAACGGCTCGCTGAAATGTGTTTACATTAATTGCTATTATATGTAAAGAACGCCTGTCAAGGTTGGCCCCCTTATATTTTCAACACACCAAATTTGTCCTACTTTGCAAAAACTTTGGTCACCCCGGCTTTAAACCAACAGAGCAAGGTACCCAATCAGGTGTTAGGACCCGCCCATCGAACTTTGACGAGGGAGGTAGGTTTTAAATGAAAGAAATGCTGCGTTGCATGCAATTAGTTTATCGGTCAACCTCGATCGTCAAAGCTGGTGCCAAAGCCTGTTTAACTCAAATCTCGTCCAATCCAATGCTTTGGCGTGGTGTTTGGAAACATGGCGGCTCTGATCACGGAGAACTTCCCTAAGCTTTCAAACGAGTTATGTAGAGAAAATATATTTTAGACCTCGCTGAGTATGTGAAAGCCTACACAAAACGATTTAATACAACGTAAAGTGGAGGAATGTATTGAAATTCAGTAATGTTATAACCTCTCTTCTCTGCATGGGGTGAGGAGCAGGCTAACTAATCAGATGTTAGAACCCGCCCATCAAACTTTGACGAATTTGGCAATAATTAAATGTTTTTATAAATGAAATATTAAATAAATGAATGCAACATTTAATGAACGACACTTTCAATTAAATTATTAAACATTTAATTATGTAATGACACTTTTATCTAATTATTGAATGGTACATTTATTTATTGAATTTTGGCACTTTCAGTCCTTCATAATTTATACATCCACTGTTTTAATTTAAAAAAAAACAAACAACCTTTGATAAATGTACATTGGAGTGTTCCGTAGCGCAGATATGCAGAGGCCAGAAACCCTACTGCTGGGATTTCAAAAGATAACATCAGGGGAATTCAAACTTGGGTCTTCAAGGGATAGTGTGTAATTTTTCGCATGCGCTTGTGGGAGCTCTGGGAGCATTATGGTAAATACAACACCTCCTGCTGTCCGTAACTATAACAGACATGGCGACATCCGGAGAAGTGCCACCCCCCATTTAGCCATCCATCCATCCATCCATCCATCCATCCATCCATCCATCCATCCATCCATCCATCCATTCATCTATCCATCCATCCATCCATCCATCCATCCATCCATCCATCCATCCATCCATCCATCCATCCATCCATCCATTCATTTTCTAGAATGTAATTTAATGATAATAAGGCCTACAATTATATTTAAACACTGTTGGTCATTAAGAACATATTTATTCACAAATTGTTTAAATTTATAATAATTTAATGTAGCCTATTCATTTTTAATGAGAAACGGTCTAAACCTTACAAATCTCTCTTTAAATAAGCAGAGCTTCGCAGTTGAGGCTTCAATTATTTGGAAAGATCGGTTACGAATTTAGATTCGCCAGGGTCGCACTCCGGTTCAGAAGGTAGCGCCAATGCACCAAAAGGAAAGCGTAGAAGAAGAAATGCCGCTGCGCTCTACGCACGCGCAGTGCTACCGCAAAAGCTGTAGATGGCGGGATTTTGGAAGCGAACGTTGGGGTCCAAACGAACCTTGTAGTAACGCATTTATGAGTCACTCGACCATGAAGGAAGACCGTGAACGGGCTCCGGCGGCGACGAACCGCCGCTTGAGCAGAAGCTTCCGACTCAGCCAAGTGGGTCTGCAGACGCCAAGCAAAGAAGACGCCAAGCCAGCCCCCGGCACTGGTCAGTGGCGTCAAGTCACTCGTTTTTCCATTTCGCTGTCAACTGGTCTATACATTCTCGTAACACCCAATTGTTAGAATATTCGTTATCAGTTAGGAATTGGCATGTTCACCTATTGTTTGCACATGGATTTTAAAAACAAAACAAACAAAAACTCTAAGGCCAAAGATTACACAAGTTAAACTGTGGTAAAGTGAGTAGAGGAGTTTCATTCAGACAAAAAATAGTGTGTTTTGCTGGCTTATTGGCTGCTTTTTTTTGCAGTGTTTTAATGGATTGTTTTATTTGGGTGAGGTCAGTGGCGACTTGTACATATTCAACTGAAAGTCACTTTTTTCACTTTCCTAGCTAATTTTATTAAGAAAAAAAAAATGACATCTGGTGCCTTTCAAAAAGATCGCCATTGCTGAACGTCCGCCATTGCTGCTCATGATGCACATTCCAAAATTTAATGTATATGCCACAAAAAAGACTTTAGTAGTAGTACTTTTGTAAATGAGTGCGGCCAGCTTATGGCTTGGATTTGCGCGACTTTGTCACTGAATTGATATGAACAACTATGGCTTTGAAGACTGGACTTTTGGTGGCCTCGCAGAATTCAAGAGCCCAGCCAGGCCAGGCCCGGCCCGGGTTTCTGGCAGCGAGTCTCCGCACGACCGTGACGTTCCTCACGACATCGTGTGGGATGCCGCCTCACCTCAGCGACCGGGCAAACAGGTGCAGAAAGTGGCGGAGGCGGGCGCGCTGGACATCTCCGACATGGTCAGCAGGATCGCGCCCCAGGTGAGTGGCGTGCAGCCGCCCAGGCCGCAGCCAGCGGCCGCCGCCTCACGGCTGTTCTATGTGCGGGCAGCACGGCAGGCCCAGGGTGTCGCAGCCCGCCCTGCAGCGCTGGATCGGTGACAGCGCCGCGATCCCGTGCACGCCTGACGTCGGGCCACCCAAAATTAAGAGGAGGTGGCCCAGGTGCGTATCTTGACGATGCCGTGCAAGCGTTTTGGCAAGACATACTTGCAATTAATTGCCCGGTAGGTCCAACGGCGTGGACAACCTGCTCAAGTTGGCCAAGCAGTTTGACCTGCGGTTGTCGGGCAGCAGCGATCGCCAGGAGGAAGCACAGACGTGCCGTCAGCTCGGTAGCGCCGATCCGCAAGACGAAGGTCACGCCCGCTCACCGACGGAAGGGCCCGCCGGCACGGTGGTGACCCAAGATTTGTCCACGCCGGGCGACTGGGACAATGACGACGGTCTGCTGGACGACTTATTGCTGGCCGGGATGACGCAGAACCCAGAGAACTTCCTGGTTCCCAAACACAGCTCCACACAGAAGAGCTCCTGTCATGCGCCGCCGCCTCCAGCTGTCGGCCAGTCGGACGGGAGGAAACTTTTGGAGAAACTACAAAGATGTCCGCCAAGTTTCTCAACTTTGAACTCACAAAAGTTGACAGCAACCGCTGGCGACTTATCTGCTGCCGTTTCAACAGAGAAATGCTCTCCATCAGGCCCCGCCCACCAACGGGTTCCCGTCGTCTATGATTTCCCCGACGACGACCTGGATGCCCTTTTCTCATTGGGACAGGCGTGGGACGACCCGGACGATGACGAGTTGCTGTGCGAACTCTGCGACGATGTGGAGAAGCGCATGGGGGCTCATAAGGCTGATCCCTTGGAGGGACGAGACTCTGGCGGGCAGCAAGTCGCCACGACGGCACCGTCCTCGCTTCCGTGCCAACGAGCCACGCAAAACTGGACCTTTAAGAGGCCCGGCATGCCCGTTTTTACAGCCACCAGCAAGTCCGGCTCCGGGGTGGCAAAACATCCTGTTGCCGCGGTGACCAGCCAAGGTAGTTGGCCCTTCTTCTTTTTTTTCTTCTTTAGAATTGCTTACTCCAAACAAATCAATCCATGGGCTTTCTGACATTTGATGACATGGTGACGCAGACTAAATTTAAAATCTCAAAAGTAAACGTTACTTTGATGTGTGTCTTTGTGACTTGTCCCCCCTCAAAAAACAACAAATGAACACTTGGAAGAGTGTGTACATTAGACTGGAAGCAAATTGTGCATTTAGATTATCATATTTTCTGCATTATAAGGCGGACCAAAAAGTCTTAATTTTTTTAAAAAGCCGATGGTGCGCCTTATAATCAGGTGCGGCTTATATATGGATCAATATTAAGATTGGGATTCGTAGACAGGGAATGAACTGATAAAATAAGCTTTACCTGTTTCTTTTGTGTGTTTACAGTTGAACAAGGTTGGTCATGTTGACATTGAGTTATTATGCTATTGAGAGTTTAGATTTATTATTTGAGTTATTATTGTTTTTACTTTGAGTATTACTATATTGTGATTGAAAAAGTTTGAAAATATGTCATTAATTGAGGGTGCGCCTTATAATCCGGTGCACCTTATAGTGCGGAAAAGACGGTACTATTGCATAGAACTGCCCCAACAGGGTGGAAAAAAGGGGCCTTTTAATATTACGTCACTTGTGTTTTTGTCTTTGGGTCAAGCGGCAGGCAAATGTTCTGCGCTGGAGATCGAGCGCAAGAAGCAGGAGGCCGTCCAGCGCCGACGACGCCGCTTGCAGGAAATTGTATGACACCTCCGGCATTTGACAACAAAAAGGTGAACAAAGTAAAGGTGAATAAAATACTGGATGTGGCCGGCATCTTTCCCGGTGTCTTTGGGACTTTTTCATATGCCATCACTGTGAATGCAGCAAAGGTTAGCACTTTAAAAGAAAAAATGCCAATCAAAATTTTAATGTCCATGGAAAATATAATGCTTGCTAAAGACCAAAAAACTCCCAAGTATCAAAGAGGAAGTCAATGCAAAAATGAAAAGCTTGATTTGGGTTGATTCCCATAATCGAAAAAGCAAAATTCCTTTAACAAATTAATTGGTTGATTTAAATGAATAATAAAATATTGTGATGAGTTTGACAAAGGCAGGCCTGTGTTTTTGAGACTTGAACTAAAAACAACCCTTTAAAGCAGTGGTCCCCAACCTTTTGATCACCACGGACCGGTCAATGCCTTACATTTATATTGTGGACCGGGAGGGGGGGGCTAAATATCGTTAGCTTAGCACAGTAACTACGGTTCAACAGCTGTTAAGTGAAGCAATACCAGTTGTCCCAAGTTCTCGCTTCCGCCTTTCTACAAGCCAGGTGAGTGCTCTTGCTTTGCTGTTTCGTATTGAAAGCTCAGCTGGCCGTGTTGGATCGCTCCCGGTGATCGCAAAGTGGACGCCATGATTCTTTCCTGCCCCCTGCGTGAGCCGTTGAATGTTCCCGAAGTTGATTGGCTGTGGCAACGCGAAACGCAGAAAAAGTAAAAAAAAAAATAACTTCACGCGAAAGGCGAAGTTTCGTTTCCCGTGACCGCGCGCGGCCATTCCCGTCGCTCCATTCGCATCCATCGCGTCGCCCGACATGCATTCGCGCCCAGTCACGCGAACTTCATTGACTACAATACAAAAAGCTCCGCTTTTTCGCCTCGTTCGCGTTCAGTGCGCGCGTACCATTAAACTAAATCATCTCCAAAACATTATTTCGGGTGCAGCCCACGCGGCCTGGTACCAGTTGATCCACGGACCGGGGTTTGGGGACCGCTGCTTTAAAGGGTCCGTAACCTGATATTGAAGTTCTTTCCACAGTGTAATAGGTGCATATAAATAATGATTTAATTTCTTTTGAAATATGCATTTTAGGGCTGCACAATTAATTAAACTTTAATCACGATATTGGCTGCCATGATTAATTAAACTGATCCTCAGCGATATAACGTTAAAAAAGCCTGCTACCAACATGGCAAATCAAGCACTTTGTCATCCTACCAACAGGGGGCAATGTTTCCCACATGTTTGCGTGACAAAAGCCTCTGCCTTTTTCACTCTTAATATATTATTTACCAGTGTGAAATGGCTTTGAGTCTCTCGCCTGATTCCTCATATATACAGTGCTAGCTGTCAATTGAGACCCTTATTGAAAAATCCGATTGGCAAAAAATTGGAATACATTCGGTTTGATATGAGTGAAAATGACAGTTTGACTGCTAATTGATTAAAATTTGCTTAAAAGTAAATAATGTGCTTCATAGCTTTATTTTATGTCATTGGTTTGCACTCAGCAAGTAAGTTAGCTATGGTGCCCTGTGTGCCAAGTTTTTCCATGTCTTGGGTGAATCTTTTAATTCTTATTTACTTTGTATCAGGCCTTATATACAGCTTGTTTGAAAAAAGGGCAAGAAATACACACGATGAATAATTGTGATTTCAATACTGACCAAAATACAGTGGACCCCCGGTCTATGACATCCCTGTCTTACAGTTTTTTTCAACTTACGATGTGGACTGCGCCGTTTTTTTGTCCCCTCTTTACGCCATTTTTTTTGCCTTGCGACACATCCATCATGGCGGGTAGAGTGCGTACATGACCTCCATGTTGGATGTGTACACGCTCAGACGTCTATACACCCGTCACCGCTTACTTCACTACATTGCTGGTCTGCTATAGGTCGGCGTCACGGTCAAAAAGGCCGCATGCTAAAGACTGGATTTAGTCTGCGTGCTTAATATAACAAATGTATTGTGCATTTTCCTGCTTAATTCAAACTTGAATGTGTTAGCTATGGGACCAAAGAGTGCTAGTGATGTTAAAGAGAGAAGTAAGAAGATGATTTATATGGAAAGAAGCTGGAGATAATCAAGAAATACGAAAAAGGCTAAGCTAGCCTAGCCTAGGCTACCCTCACTATAGAATATGGCCATAAGTCGCTCAAAGGAAAAGAAATCCTTTATATATTTTTTATTTGATGTTATTATTGTATGCACCTACTATGCTATTTTGATACCAATTTTTAAATGTATATACAATTTTGGCGGTAAATGGACTTTCACTTATATAGCACTTTTCTACCTGAGTACTCAAAGAGCTTTACACTAACTAGTCATTTACCTACTGACATTTACCTACTGACATCAGGAGCAACTTGGGGTTCAGTGTCTTGCTCAAGGACACTTCGACATGGTCTTGATGGTCTGGGGATCGAACCCACAGCCTCTCAGCAGGGAGACGACCACTCCACCACAGAGCCATGTTTTTACCTGGGGTTTTAAACGCATTAGCTATTTAACATAGGTTTGGATTACCTGCCATACAGCGAATTCGCCTTATGAGCCCAACCGCGGTACGGAGTAATCTCGTAACTGGGCTCACTGTAATTGTGATGATTATTTAAAATTGCGCAGCCCTATTGCAGTTTATGGTACGCATCTTTCAAACCAGGAAGTCAAACAGCTCATTTGCTCTTACCTTTTAGCTGCCGTGCCATCTTGCCACTCAAGCCTCAGAAAATGCATCCATCCATCATTTTGACCTCTCGTCCATACGAGGCTTGCGACTACTACTGATGACCACTCCAACAGCTTGAATAACAGGGCCAGAAATACCGTTTTACTGCAGTCCAATGCAAAACGCGTTCCTTTATCAAATCAGTCCTGGAGGGAACCCAGTATTTATAACAATAGTTCCGCCCCCACATGAATTATTTACTACTGGAACACCCATTTCAGCGACCTCAGCTGTTCGACAGTAAAACGTTGTACAGTAGCTAATGTTTACTTGGCCAACTCAGTGAAAAATCTCTTTTCCCCAACCTTATAATGAAACTGAAAGGAAAACACCTGAAAATCTCCTCAGAAAAAGGTGGGGGTTATTTGCTCTCAGCACAGGCCCTGTGAGAACGTACAATAGGCAAGGAATGCTCAGAATTGCAAAAATTATACTTTGGAGGTATTTAGGGCGGAGGTCGGCAACCCGCGGCTCCTTTTGTACTTATGTTGTGGCTCTCTGTGTTTTGGGAAAGTAAATAATGTTTGGTTCGGGTCGACTGCGTAGATCAAAAGCAGTATTTCAAAATAAGATAACACAGTTAAGTAAACAATACGAACTGGTGCGCTGAAAGATTTCGAGATGACGGAATAAATCTCGTTTTAATGCCCCTGTTTGTAAACAAGGATGGATTCAGACGTCTCCTTTTCGTGGAAATAATACCTTGCTTATCAAAACCTGCTGGAAGCTTCAGTCTGCTTCCACTCTCCCACTTGCCCCATTACCATAATTATCCTAAGAAAAAATTGCATATACATGTACAGAACGAGACAGAGACGGAACGTGCAGTATTTTCTACATCAACCTTTAATTGGCAACACGGTGTGTCTGAAATGTTCATATTCATCGCTAGTCATATTCCTATGAGTTATTATTCACATGTAAACACCACAGTCGCGGCAAACGAGGTTTTCCTTTCCGCGTGCGCCGGCACGCGCGCAAAACAAATACACACACATGCAAACGTCACGCATGCAACGTGCACGGGGAGGTCGCGTGACCGCCAAGGCTCGCGCCATGAGACTCGTCGGCTTTTTGCGCGCTCGGACGTTGACGAGCTGGGGCCCGCGCCGGCCGCGTACAAACAAAGGAGGAAGAAAATGGGCCCCAAGTGTGTAAACCTGAAAACTTTTGGATCGACATGCGGGCGGCGCCGTTAAGCTGCGCGGCATGCACACGTGCACCACAGAAGAAGAAAACGCCACACGGCAAATCGCGCTCGCCACAAAACGGCGGAAGAAAAGAACATCAAAGTGGCCGCTCGCTTCCCGCGCTAACATGCGCACGCTTCCTGTTGGCACGCACTCGCTTCCTGTACACGGCAGAATAAATACAAAGACGCACGCTTACAAAGGCGCCGCCAAGTGCGGTCGCTCAGACAAAAAAAAAAAGAAGAAGAAGAAAAATTGCCTTGCGAGCGTTGGGGAAAGTGGCGCTTCCTCTTGGAGCCCTCGCTGCGAGAGTTTGGCTTTGGGCGGGGGGGAGGGAGGACAGAAGCGGACGGGCAGGCGGGCGGGGCGGCATCCCGGGGAGCCCGTCACACGTCCACCACCATCTTTTTGTGAATGTCCAGGCCGCCCACCACCTAGGGAATGACACGCAATCCTCAGTGCAAATTTCAGCTTCGCAACACCAATTATTTGGGGAAAACATCAAAACGTCCACGTTTACGTTGAAAACTATGGCGCAGGCACTAAGCCAATGACGTTTAAAAGGCTTTGCTCTTTCCGGTCTCGTCGTTCATCACTAAATAATACCAAATGATTGGTTAACAGTAATAAGACATGTTTTTACCACACATATAAGATACTATATCGTTAGGGTCAAATTCTGCTATTTTCTACTGTATGTTAGCGTGTATCGATAGTATTCACGTCAGTGAGCAAACATAAAAGCAGAGGAGATCACGCGAAAGGTATTTAACAATGATGAACTCCCGCGCCATTTACGGTTGCAACAATAGGGCGAACAAAAGAAGCTTCTTGGGACACCACGAATGCCAACGCACGAAGGAACTCAAGGAAACACGTGGATTGCAAGGATGAATCAAAAGGATTTCGACAAAATACACAAAAGTGGGTTCTGAACACTTTGTTGAAGGTGAATATTATTGCAAGATTGCTAAAATGTTGTCATTTTGTGACGGTAATATATTATGCCGGTTTCTATCTTACAAGTCTAGCAAATGCTAGATTCTATGGCAAAATCCGCATATTGCTCAGTGATGTAAAACTTCAACGTAAACATTAGTATTTTCGCAGAACCTTTAAAGCGTTAAAAATACATAGGGATGATCCTTAGGAATGACAGCTATTTTTGCATACGAATGCATGTACGTTTTCATGTCTTTTAATGAGTATGCACTTACAGTGCCGATAATTGACGATACCGGGATACTTGATATTCGACAAGTTTTCATAGTCAGTTGAAAATTTTTCCTCCGCTTCGTACGGATCGATTCCGTTTATCAAACAAAGTTTCGACTTGTATCGCTCCAGTGGCTGTTGATCTAAACCTTCCGCATACGTTCTCTTTACAAAAGTAACGTTAAGAGTTAGATGAGTCTGACATTTTTAATAACTGACCATGTAAACAAGTATAATCTTAAACCTCATATTTTCTTGGATCGTAGTTATTCATTTGTTGCACGTTAAGATACTTTCAGATTTCCCACATTATGAGCGGTTGGTGAACACCTCGCCAAGATAATGTTGAAGTCGCTCCAAACAGTTGTTTTTCCTCTTGCTCCCGACGCCTCTTTTTACCGTAAATACTCAAAGTTGCGCACCATCTGTGCCCTACCAAGTTTATGGTTGTGTGTATGCCAAAAGACGGCGATTAATAAACGAGTCATATGGATTACCGTTCCGTGTTCTCTAGCTGGTGCACACAGAGACATCAGAACTTTGACATTTTCGGAATATTCCCGCGTGTGTACAAGGATGGACTCGGACATTGGTTCAGTCTGCTCGCCTTTTTCTTGAAAATATTTTAACAGCCTCAGCTAACACAAGGTGCCGTTAGCTGCAGCAAACACTGGCTGCTAACAGCCAACTGACATCCTTCCGCTACGCTAATTATTCTAAGAAAGAACGTGTGGCTGACGGATTCATCTTCCTCAATTGGTGGCATAAAAAAATTACCGTTTATAGGACTCGGTCATATTTTTGTCCTTCATTTTGGGGAAAAGGTGTCTTATATTTGAGGAATAACAGTAAATGTTGCAAACAATTTGCACAATAACGCTTATTTGAGGTATAGTCGCACAGTCGACCAGAAGAAGGGGGCACACTAGTTTCAAAAGGTGCCAACACGAGCAACAGGCGTGGATTCGTTTGTAAGCGGACGATTTTGAGGCGTCCCGATGACTAGGGGCCATTGAGTCAGCTATTAGCGGACGCATGTACAGCTCAGTTTGAAAAGGAGCAAAATTTGAGTCCCTGGACTGACCGCGCAGAACTCCTCGAAGGATATCCTGCCGTCGCCGTCCTTGTCAGCGTTGATGATGGTTTTGTCGACGATCTGCTGCAGCTGCGTGTCCTTCAGGTTGTTGCCCACCATCATCTTCAGGACCTGGAACAGCTCGCCGTTGGAGATGTAGCCGTCCTTGTCCATGTCGTAGATACGGAAGGCGACTGCAAGGCAAAAGGCTTAGTGTGCGCGCGTGGTCTCGTTTGAAAAAGTCACGCCCGTTTTGACCTTGAACATTGGCGCCATTTTTTTCTTTTTTTTTTTTTTTAAAACAAAAAAAACGCCATTCAAGCAAAAAACATTGTTTTTACAACCATAAAAGACAAAGTCTTGTAAAGCAGTACTGTTGCAAGATTTGAGTGTCCAACGACTATCTGACACGTTTTGAATATTTGCATAATCAGGCTTCTGCAAATCATTTCAATCAGCTGTGTTGGAGGACGGAAACATCAAAAACATACAGAGTGGAGATGCTCCAGGACTGAGTTTGGACACTCCTGTTTTGTAAGTGTTTTGCTTTTTCGTTTTGAAGGAGGGGTCAAAAAGGAAAACTCCATATTGGTCAGGCCCCAACAGGAAAGATTTGCGGCCACACACACTCATAGTAAGGATGAATAAACATGACGACGTGATTTATAAATAACTAACAATATTAATGCTACACATGAGCAAATAATACCCCTTTCTGCAGTGGCGGACCTTCAAGGCCAGCAAGGCCTTCTCTGCTGGCCTAACATAACCTGACATCATTATCATAACTTTAATAAACTATAATAATTATAAAAACTATAATGAAAGTATATTTCATTTTAAATTCAATTTTACTGTATTAATTTAAAGTATTTTTTTAATTTATGAAATTATTCTCTATATTCTGTTCTTTTGGGACATATCCATTTGGTTACACTCCTTCCAGTGTTGTAGTTTTAATTTGGAGTTTTTAGCCAATTAGAATTCAGCTAACTTGTGTCGCCAGGCTGTATGTAAACTGCCTTCTCCCGGAGGCGCGGGGGCATCCGCTTCAACAGTTGCGGGCTTCTGCGCAAGCCCGGATGGACATGTGAGCAGCCTCACGTTGAACATGACGTGAGTGGACGCTCACTGCAGGAAGGCGGCGCAATGCTCAACAAGCAAGCTACGAGGTGTTGGCTTTGCCTGATTGCGTCAAAGGCGTAGCGTGGCTATTAGCTAACCTGTCTTGGCCATTTTTCTGAATGGGCTACCGGGGGCGTGGGCTAGACTGCCGTTTTTCTGGCTCAGCTACCAGGGGCGCTATCCCTGGCAAATGGTTCTGCTGGGAATGCCTTTTCTTTGCAAAGGATCAATTTGGTGTTCGTAGCTACACTGGATTTGCAAACTTCAATTGTTTAACCAAGGCAGCAACGAGATACCGTCTGGACACTCGCGCTACGGTGCTTTTAAATACCTCTTGGGACACCGGAATGGATATACAGGATTGTACAGGGAAAGAGAGCTCCACAAAGAAGAGGGAGAGGAAGAAAAATCGCGAGATATTGAAAAGACTATTCGATTATGGCCGCCATTTGTTTTGGTGAGTGCAAGCCTCTTCTTTGTTTCATTTTTAATATGTTTGTGTTATTTTATTTTGTTCATATTCAATTCATAGTAAAGAAATAAAATGATGTTCTTATTTTAAACTGCGATTTGTAATTTGGACTTCATAAAATTTCATGGGTATTTATTTGAAATTATTCATTTTTTTAAGTTTTGACAGCATCACGTATGACAAGTTTAAACGGCTGATGCAGGTTTATTGACGTTTAAAAGCTCCGGAAAATAGCCTGTGTAGCCCAGTAATGCGTACGTGTGCGCATGAGGGATATTTATTCGAGAGTCTGCCATCGCTGAAGGCATACGTGTGAAGGTCACGGACCGCCACTGCCTTTCTGTGATCTTGACACGGGAAAAAAAAAACGTGATCAGAAAGAAAGAAAAAAAAAATCTGAATTAATTTCTAGTATTGTTCTGGGGGCCAGGCAAAATGCAGAAGCGGTCGCATCTGGCCCCCAGGCCGTAGTTTGCGGACTGATGCTCTAGATGGTGCTTTAAATCCAAGTGCAATGGAAATGTATTTTACTGCCAATTCATCCTGTGAGGCGCAATCAAAATATCAAAAGCACTTCATTGTTGCTGCTTGGCAAAGGCATCGTTGCTCGTTTGGTTCGCCTAAAACTGCAAAAAAAAAAAAAAAAAAAAAAAAATGCTTTTCATGGTCTAGTGGCGAAAGCGTGACTTACATCGTAACTTTTGCTCTTTGTCTCCTTTAACGCTGAACTGTGAGACGCCCTCGATGAATTCTGCAGGGGAAACATCAAAAAATAAATAATAGGCAGGAGGAGAGTGCCAAGTGAAGCTGGGAGTCACCTTTGAAATCCACTTCGCCGTTGCCGTCCGTGTCGAAGATGTCGATGACACGCTGCACCAGCGGGTTCTGCTGCAACTCGGGCAGCGACATGAACTCCTCCACGCTCAGCGAGCCCGAGTTGTCCAGGTCCAGTTTCTTGAAGCGCTTGCCCAGACGCTTGATCTCGTCCGCGTCAACTGCCGCAAACAAACAAAAGTGGCAATGAGCGGGCCCGGCCCGGCCCGGCCCGGCGGGCTTGCGGCACTCTGCCAAACTCACCCGAGTGCTGACGGGCCCCAGCCATTGAGACGGCACTCGCGCGTTCGCTCGACCAAACCTGACAACTCAGCGCCGGTCGCTCGAGCGGCTAATCTCTGCCGAGGTGCGGGCTAATCCCACCCGGACACGCCCCCTTTGCAGCCGACACCTCACCATACAAAATTTGCTCCAATTCCCGCTTTTGCTATTGGCCGGTGTGTGGGTGGGAGGGGGCTCAGACAATTAATATGGAGCTTTGTCTACATAGATCAGGGGTGACAAACTTGTTTACTCCTTGTGCACACACTTTGCCAACTATACACGTTGCTTTTTTTCCCCTAGTTTTGTAAATGCTTTTAAAGGTGTAAGTTATTTATTGATTTTTTTTCTTTCAACCACTCAAATTGTTCAGTGCTATCAGTTCTATCCATACGTATGTAGGTTAAATGTATTAACACCCACAAAAAAATAAAAAACTGTATTGTCTTGACTTTTAGTCTGTAGACGACATTACCATTCGCTGGTCTCTACCTCCCCCTACTGTTTTGAGGTGATCCGCGTCAACAAAGAATTTTCTGTTTGCTGACATAGTTTGACTGCCACTCAACAGAATGTTGCAAATATCGCAGGAAAATCAATGTAATCATATTAAGAAGTATCTCAAAAACTATTATAATAATGGTTTATATGGTTCAAAATTTGGACAATGATTGTTTTTGCACATAAAATCTCACACATGCAGCTGCAATCACACAGAAATGTCAGAATTGTTGCAGTTTTACTAAGCTGCAAGTCAAACATGGAAAAATATTTGCGTCAAGCAATGACAAATTACGGCATTTCCCGTTCTTAGCTCCTTCAAAATAAAGCACCAGCAGTATTCCAGTAACAATGTAAAAAACATAAGAACCACAAAGACAAAAATACATGAGATGTCACATTTCATTTTCATTCATGTTTCACACAAACAATGTTGATCCGAATTAGACTCGTGACATCATTTTTGTCCAAGGCTATAAGATTATAAGATTGACGTCTGGCAGTGAATGAGTTAGGAATTCCATTTTCATTTTGACATTTTGGCCACGAATTAAAATAGAAGAAGTGTGTGCGACCTTTGGGCATGGCTCAGACAACAGGCCATCAAAAGTCAACGGAAGCATTTTGCCTTGCTTAGCTTCGAATGGCAACAATGCCATCAAATTTTTTTTTCCCGCAGTAGTGGAAAGTGCTTAAAAATAAATAAACAAACAAAAACAATGTTGGCGCTTGATGCTGCTGATGTCATACTTACAGTGCGAGCACATGTCCAGAGCATAACTGGCTTCGTTCCCCTGGAAAACAAAACAAAACTGCAAGTTATCCTTTCATCACCATTTATTGATTCCATTTTTATTGCTCATCCCATCACTAATCTCATGAGATGCCTAACCCCCCAGAGGATGAGTAAAATGTGTGTCACCAATAAGATCGACTATCTACATGTGCTGCTGCACCTATTGTATTCACTTATCCATTGCTTAGTCGCCAAGCGATGGATAAGTGGGTTTTCATACTGCAACTAGTGATTCTTATCGTTGCCATGCCAATGGTGTTTTTCATTATATGCTAGCATGTAGCCCACAGGGACAGTTTAATGAACAACTTCATTGGTTGTTTAAAATACGCAACGTGTCTTATTAAAAAAAAAAGTGGGTTCGGATCTGACCGAGCTAAGGTAAAATTCAAGAGATGTAAAACGTAAAAAAAAAGCCCACGGAGACTGTACACAAGAACAAACGGATTTTCTGTTTTCAAACCTTTCACCGTAAAGTCATTGCCTCATTATATTGGCTAAAAATATGAGGGCGCGTGGAGTATTCAAATAGGATATTTGTTGGTCAGCTACCGCAGGGTAGTTGAACATAAAAGAATTCCTAATCTCCTTTGGACGCCGTGTGAATTTTCATTAGTCTTCGCCCACACACGTTTTATTTTGGTGGCTCGTCAACGCCGCGCGAGCCCACTTCCGCTTGACGCGGCTAGCTCCGCTAAGCTTGTAGCGTCAACAAGGAGAGCGCCTTCGGTGCGCATCCCGCACTGACAACCATATTTAATTGTTCACCTTGCAAAAACACATCACTCTTCAAATGGAATAAGACTCAATCGCACGATAGATCGAAGAATCGCGCCAGGCGGGCGGCAGCGTCGTCGTCGCGGGCCGCGCCGTCCGTCGAAGGCCTCGGCGAGCTAGCGGCGGCTAAGGCTAGCCTTCAAATGTCGAGCTTACCATGGTGCTGGTCGAGCGGAGCCGCTTGACGGACGTCTGCGAGAGCCGGCGATCGAGAGCTCGGGCTAGCGGGGCTAACGGGGGACCGACGACGGGTGCGGCGACTAGCAGCGGACTAGCGCGAGCGGCACTGCGGCAGGGGGCGGGGTTTACGCGCTACCGGGGTCACGTGCCTTGCCCACTCTCTACCAGTCAAGCTACGCTAAAGCAGCCCCCTCCCCTTCTTAAAAAAACAAACAAACAAACAAACCGAGCAACTGGCGGTTAACAAGGTGCCTGCGGAAATCACGTGACCCTCAGAACCCAGCCCTCAAAGATCCCCAGTATCACATTTTGGCCAGATACATGGCTTAGTTGCATTCTGCTTATTATTTATTTTTATGGCCAGTGCAAGTCTAGCACAAAATGCAGACTAAATAGTGAAGTTTTCTTTCTTTTTTGGTTTTTTTTTTTTTTCAATTTTAATTCTTCTAGATGAGCATAGATGGAAAGGGCCATTTGCACTGTTGTGGTGATAAAAAATGTTCTGGTGTTGTTACCTAATTGGTAGACTGTGCAATTATAATGCATTTTGTTGTATTGTTTGCTATCTGGTGGTTTAGCCTCATTGAGTAGTGTAACGTGTGATCGATTAGTTATATCTGGCAGCCTGACGCCTCATTGTTGCTTGTTG
Source organism: Hippichthys cyanospilos (assembly GCF_059441005.1). NCBI lineage: Eukaryota > Metazoa > Chordata > Actinopteri > Syngnathiformes > Syngnathidae > Hippichthys > Hippichthys cyanospilos. Next base: position 3,276,838 of record NC_142375.1, read on the forward strand.
AGCAGCTGGAGAAGAAGCAACTGTGTATGACTATTGACTCATTTGCCTCCTATTCAGGCGGTAAAACAACGGCGTTCCCTTTCAAATCAGCGCACAGTCTTTGTGGCGTGTAGTTGCACATTCAAAACAACCGCAAAAAAAAAAATCAACCCTTGCAGACCACGTGTAATTGAAGAGCGCCCTCTACCTCTATGAAGCCGCACAGAAATGAAGATAAGAGAAAACATGTATTCTTTATCCTCTGCGGTGAACGATCAGCGCTGCAGTGCGGCGTGTGTGCAAATGCTGCCCCCAAGTGGCCAAGGTGTGCACCTGCATCAACAGTAAAAAAAAAGAGCAGTCGCGTCAAGCTTTTGTTTTCTTGTTGTTTTTATCAAGGGATACACATGAAAGGGGCCTGCCGGGGACTCTGTTTCCCAGCGTGCATCCGCCCGTACACAACATGACACAATGATGTGAGATAAGAAGCAGAAAATGCGAGCACTCAGTTGAAGGCCTCCTTGTTGATCCACATGAGGGTGCGTGTCTCGTTGGGCTTGCACTCGTACTCGATGCTGCTGAACTTGTTGCCAAACTGGCAGTGCTCACGCTTGTAGTAGTTGTAGTACTTGGCTTGCCAGACCGTCTCGAAGGTGCCCGCGCGCTCAAACTGCAACAACCATAAACACTTTCAGCTCATTACATGCCAAAGACTCATTTTGACACACACACACACACACACACACACACACACACACACACACACACACACACACAACACACACACACAACGTATTTTCCGGATGATAAGCCGCACTGGTATATAAACCGCAGCAGCAAAATATGAGCAAAAAATGTGTTTTGTCACAGATAAGCTGCACTGGACTATAAGCCACAGGTAACATGAGATTTATGCAAAAATATGGTACATGGAAGTTTATCTTTTATTTTATTGTTGTTATTTAATTTTTTGTAATTGTCTGCCAACAGCAACATCCTCTATTTAACAGACTCCCAACATATTTATAGAAAATGGATGGATGGATATTTTCAACACTAACAGAATACTATTAGTCAAATAGCGGTTCAAAATCAAAATCAATACTTCAATAGCATGTTTTTTTTTCTATCTCCCTTTGTTTGATAGATAATTTTAGTGAACATAAAAAAAATGCACATAATTAATATATACAATCATGAATACATAAATAAAAGCATATATGTGTACTGTATATAAAATTTACACGTCAATTCAATTTAGACTTTTTTTTAATAATATATTTTTAAAACTCTTTCAGCACAGCCATTGATTAACATCTTTTCAGTTCTATTTCAGTTCCATAAATTGAAACTTTGAACAGATACACGCATTTGCTTACTGGTGGGTAGCAGAAAAAAAAAAACAAACAAAAAACAAACAAACAGATAAGCCGCACTGGACTATAAGCCGCAGGACTCAAATCATGAGGAAACAGTTGCGGACGCCGCTTATAGAACGAAAAATGCGATGTATATATATATATATATATATATATATATATATATATATATATATATATATATATATATATATATATATATATATATATATATATATATATATATATATATATATATATGCAAAAGTTAAATGAACACTTTTTTTTATTGGGCCTGGGCCTGCCGTGAATTGAATTAAATCTATCTGATAATCTTCTGGTTGGTTAAGCAGGTTAGGGCCTGGTTAACCAATTTCAGCTGTATTGGTGTTCATGGAATTGACAAGAGGTGCAGTTCAGTGGCGACAATTAGTAAACCCCCTAAACAGGACTGGTTTTACATGTGGAGGTGATTTCAAGTTTCTCCCTCTTGATCTTTTTTGGCTGGTTTTCCACTCGTGCTGATTTTGGCTTGCGTAATTATCTCTACTGGCAGTATGAGGCGATTCCTTAACCCTACAGAAGGTGCACAGGTTGTCCAACTTCTCCAGAATGGCACATCCACACGTGCTGCAGCAAGACGGTTTAATGTGTCTCCCAGCACAATCTCCAGAAATGGAGGAAATTTCAGGAGACTGGTGGTTATTCTCGGAAAGCTGGACAGGGCCATAGAAGGTCCTCATTCCCTCAGCAGGACCGATACCTGCTCTTTTGTGTAAGGCGGAACAGGCTGAGCATTGCTCATGCCCTACAGAATGACCTCCAGAGGGCCACTGGTGTGAATGTCTCTACCCAAACAATCAGGAACAGATTTCATGAAGGTGGCCTGAGGGCCCAAGGTCCTGTAGTGGGCCTTATGCTCACTACCCAGCACCGTGGAGCTCGACTGGCATTTGCTCAAGAACACCAGAATTGGCATGTCCGCCACTGGCGCCCTGTACTTTTCACAGACGAGAGCAGGTTCACTCTGAGCACTTGTGGTAGACGTGAAAGAGTCTGGAGAAGACAAGGAGAACGTTATGCTGCCTGCAACGTCGTTCAACATGACAGGTTTGGTGGTGGGTCAGTGATGGTCTGGGGAGGCATATCCATGGAAGGACGCACAGACCTCGACTGCCTAGGAAATGGTGCTCTGACTGCCATAAGGTATCCAGATGAAATCCTTGAACCCATTGTCAGACCCTACGCTGGTGCATTAGGTCCTGGTTTCCTCCTGATTCACGATAAAGCCGGACAGTACTTGGAGGATGAAGGAATTGAAACAATTGAATGGCCTTCACAATCCCCTGACTTAAACCCATTAGAACATCTCTGGGACATTATGTTTCGGTCCATTTGGCGCTACCAGGTAGCTCCCCAGACTGTACAACAGCTCAGGGATGCCCTCACACAGATCTGTGAGGAAATGCCACAAGGCACCATCTGTCGTCTCATTAGGAGCATGCCGCGACATTGTTAAGCATGCATACAAGCTCGTGGGGGTCACACAAGATACTGAAAAGCATTTTGAATTGCAGAAATTAAGTTTTGGAAAAAATGTACAACCCTGCCACATCTACATTTCACTCTCATTTTATTGGGTCTACACAATTGAGCCCTCTGTAAGGTGAAAAATTGTATTCCCATTAAAAGATTTGGCATCCTTTTGTTCTTAAAACACTGCCCTGTCGTTATTTGTATGGATATTGTCAAAGAAATCTCGAAAAGAAGACTAGGACAAGCCTAGCTGCTAAGCAGCAAAAGAGTAACTCAGACCAGCCAAGATGAACTTTTCTCCACCCAGGCAAAGGGAAAAGCTTGGCGTACATTTTCATGCGTTGCCAACAGCATTTTCGTCGCTCAAGCGTCTCTGCCTGCTTTTTATTCATTCAGCAAAGCATTGCACATTACAAGACATAACAAAAAGAGCAAGCCAGGCGCCACCAACAGCTGGGCCAAGGTCCAGGCTCACACTTTCCTGCGTCGACAGCTCCATATCTAAGGACTGGGGCGAGATGAACTAGAACTGCATAGATGGTTAGCAATGCACACTATACTAGACAAGAAATAAGCACATCATGATAACAACCTAAGATATGATTCCCTTCACAGACATCCAACTTCATATTGAGATCTGATGTATCTAACGTGTAATCTAATTTCTTTAAAGTGCTCCTTTAATTTTTGTGGACAGTGTGTGTGTATATATATATATATATATATATATATATATATATATATATATATATATATATATATATATATATAGTATACCACTTACCTGTATGCTGACTTCCACGGGCTGCCTGTCACCGCTTTTGGTATGGGGGACGCCCTCGGTGTCATAGCGGCCGTGGTAGAGCACACGCTCAGCGTCTCGCGACTGCTCCTCCAAAGGGAACACCACACCGCCGATGTTCATGTTCCTAAAACACATGCACATTCCATGAGGGTTTCCCCTAACCCTCCTGTCATGACTTCGGGTCATTTTTCATATCGAATAGTAAACTTTTATGACCTTCCTCTTTATGAACTTTCTCCAATTATTTGTGTTAAGACCATAAGTGTTCTCTGGGTGGCGCTTAGACTTCAAACTGAAAAAGACAGTTCTCCTGAGTCCTTGGCTCTTTCCCTTCCTGGAGTAAACGAGTGGCAAACTGTAGAACTGTTTAAACTAGTGCTGGAATGTTTGAGTGTCTCATAATATACGTGATGGCGGGCGGATCCTGATTGGCGGAACTTCAGCCAAAAGGAGGCAGCAGAGGTCAAGAAACACCACTGCTGATGCTGGGGTGAGCAAAAGGATACATCCATTTTTTCTTTTGAGAATCTGATCAGAAGAGTGGAGCTTTTGTAATTGCGCCCAGTGACCCGGATCTCTCTTTAGACAATTGGCTTGTTATTTAGCTGCGTTGGGCACTTTGGTCAGAAGAAATACTTTTCCGTGGTGCTGATACAATAAACTTGTTCGCGTGTGTTTACTATTCGGGAAGGTCCAGAAGGTCACCAATGCTCTGATCAAGTGGTTGTGTCAAGGAACGGAAAGGACGCCTAACCTGCCATTTGCATCCAAATGTTGCAGCTGAACTTGTGACCTGATGGGGCGGAGCCTCAAAATATATTCATCTGTTGATGAATTGGGTTGAAAAATAGATTCATTTGTGTCTCTTCCTTTCATGGAAACAGGTCATTATTTCAAATTGACAGTGTTAAAATTGTCCTAAAACATTTTTCCAGGTTTTTCTCCATAACTTGCGCCGATTTTTTTTCCAAAATTGTTGCTAGTTGTTCTGCAAAGTTCTGCAAGAATTCTGCAACTATAGTATGCCATACTTTGAAAATCGGATCAGGAAGGGAATTGAGGTGTTTGAGAATTTGGATAGGGAAATTACTGCGTAATTTCAACGCAAAAAAAAAAAAAAATCTCAGAAGCGTGGCAATTGTGCAATGACTTTATTTGAATTGCTGAAGAAAGGTCACATCAGTCACATCAGTGCGTGTCCTTCCTGCCCTGGCCCATCTTCAATTTCAACTCATATTCATATCTTGTATTCGTTGTTATTAGAATTGATAATAATCTCACAGGATGAAGATTGTGCATTTGGAGTGTTGGGGGGGCAATGCTTTGTTTTTCCATATGAACTGCAATAAAATAAGGAGTGCCTTTTTTCATTTTGATTCTTTTTTTTTAATTCTAGCATTTTGATGCGCTTGTATTTTATTTTTTTTTTTGCAGTTTTTGACTAACCTGTACAGTATAAACACTTTAAAAGAAGTGAACATTTGTTTCTTTTGTTATGGTTAAAAGGGATACACATTTAGGTACACTTAAACCATTTTCAGAAATAATAATCTTATTTATAGTTGGGGCGCGACGTTTTTTCTTTCCGGGGGGCGGCTTTGCAAAATATAATTGAGAAGCGCTGGGTTAGTGCATTGTCAATGACGTCATTTGACAGCCCTCACCAGCCCGTCCACCTTTCTGTTCAGGTAGATAACCGTGCGCGTGCTTCATCACGTGACACCGACGTTTGACGGGCATTCGGAGCGCATCCCGATCCTTTTGACGATTTCAGCGATTCCTTACTTGGCCTCGACGGTTCCGGGCTTGACGGCGACCTGGATCTTGTACTTGGAGCCGGTGAGCAGCTTGATCGTGCGGGTCTGTCCGAATCGGCTTCCGTCCACCTTGAAGAAGACGTCGCCGTCGTTGGGTTGGATCCACAACGAGATGGAGATGTGAAGCAGCGCGGGGACGTCGTCCATTTTGGAGGGAGGGGGCGCTCCGCTGGGGGTCCTGAAGCAGAGGCGAAAGACCATAAGTCAAGCGCGCCTCAGCCCACAAGACGGCTTCCGGCCCGGGCGTTTCATAATAAGACCGCAGTCAGTAATGCCACTCCCTGAAAAAAAAAAAAAAAAAAAAAAAAGCTAGCCCTTGGGTTTTATGTTCATGGACGCGCCCGACTCGTATTCTTCAGCTTGACGTTCCACGTCTGGAGCCCATTAGGAACACGGAAATTAACTACTGGCGGTTGGCACCCTCATATTGTGGAAATCCGCTGATGAAGATGTTCCGAAATATGATAAAATGGCACGGAATGACCCAATATGATATCGTGTCGACATTAGATTTATATATGGTCTAACTATAAATTGATAATCATGAAATTTTTGTGAGGATGCACTGTTCGGATGAAGGATTACATTGGATCCTTACATATACATTATCTCTCATCTGAGGGGATGCAGGTAACAAGTTTGCACTCATCCTCCATGTCCATTGAGTGGCATTATCATGCTACATATTCAATCAGGATGTATGATGTCAGTTCTCAGTATAACTGCCTGCCCTACAGCTATAGAAGACAGTTTCCATAACATTTGTCTAAATTACATCTGTAGCATACACTAAAAGTACAACAAAGTATTGCTGAGGTTGAATTTACAAAAAAAAAGTCCATAAAAACTTCTGTCCTGGTCAAGAGCTAATCAGAGAAAAATGCAAATTGAAAGCATGCTATTGGTTGCTTGAAAGAGTGACCACCTGCAGTGGAAACACATCCCAAATCAATTCTTCATGTAAAACATATTTAAAAAGCAAAATAACACAAAATATGTCACGTTTCTGTCCGTTTTTGTTGTGGGTTTTGGGTTGTGTGTTTTCAGTTAAAGGTTCTCTGTGTTTCCCCCGCGTGTCGTCACTGTAATTAACCTCACCTGTCGCCCATATGTTCCAGCCTAGTGTTTCCTCCAGTCAGTTTCCCCGCCCCTGGTTGTTTCCAGATGTCTTGCGTCTAAATTAGTTCTGTTAGTATTTAAGCCCCAGTGTTTTGCCTCGTCCCTTGTCGGGTCATTGTACGTATTCCCCCCGCCGTCTTGCCTCACGCTCCCTTGTGTCATCCTTCCCGTGCTGCCTCCCGTTCCTTGTTGCCCCAGTAAGTTAAGTTTAGCATTTTTTGTACTTTGTATTTTTGGTTCCTTCCAACCCCACTTTTGTTTGTTATTAAACTCACCTCATTTGAGCCTCTTCCCAGTCTGCCCTGCATCTTTTCGCTTCCACCTTTCCCACGTCCCACACCGCCCAACCGTGACAAAATAACTTAACATTTAATTCTAAACATTGCTTTTAACTTTTGGTTACAGTATGAGTTTTGGTTTTACAAATCAGAAGTAAAACAGGGAGCAGCTACAAATAAATCTTGGGTAAAGTCTACTTTGTTGTGCCCATGTTTGGTTAAAGGTGAATACAAGCAACCCTGGTGTTCACTCGATGTATTTATTCAATGATTGGTGGTGCAGTAAGCTGACTTGTTTTACATTTAATGTAAGGTGATTGTGTTTTGTACTTCAAAAGTGTAGCAACATAGCAGGTGTTCACTCAAGTCAGCTGGTCCGTCCCCCGACCGTCAAGACCACGTTGAAGTGTCCTTGAGCAAGACACTGAACCCCCAGTTAGCTCCATCAGTAGTTAAATGACTAGTTCGTGCAAAGCGCTTTGAGTACCCATGGTAAAAAAGCGCTACATAAGTGAAAGTCCATTTACCAATGGTGTTCGCTCTCAGTGTCCCTCCCCCAAAAAGTCTGAAGCGGGTCAGCCGTCCAGCTCAGCCTGCAGGATTTACCCCCAGCATTTGGCATTCATGGGCGCCATTTTCCTGCCGCGCAGATCGACGGCCGAGGCCATGTTGCTATAGCGACCCCGCAGCCGGTCCAGCTTGAAGCAGCCGACCAGGTATTTCTTCGCCAGTGACTCCTGCACCCGCATGCAGAAAGCACAGAAATTCAGACTGTCATTTAAAAACACATTTAATAGCTTCTTTTTGGACCATCTAAACATTGCAAGGTTTAACTTTGCTGCAGAAACCAAAAGCCGCAAAGTAGAGTGATTTCTTTTCTGCATTTGTTGCTTTTTTCTTTTTTTCCTACATTTGTTCCAAAATTTTGCTCCAAAAAGAAATACAAAAACACTTTTTTTTTGTAAACCTACAATGAAGTTAAAATCTGTAGTTGAGTGAAGCCATAATAATCCAAGCACGTGAGGGAACGCCATAATGCTTTCAATAACGAGGTTTCAATGCTTTGCTCTCAAACACACCTGATTCAAATGATTAGGATATTTTCAAGCTCACGTAGAGCTTGCTAATAAGATGATAATTTGAAGCAGGTGTGTTGAGGAGAAAAACGGAAAACATGCAGGATACCGGCCCTCTCGGACTGGAGTGCGAAACCTATACCGTAAGGTGGACATGTCCAAAGTCCGCCCCGGGGGCCAAATGCGGCCCATGGTCAATTTCCATCCGGCCCGCAGCCTCCGTCATAAAATCAATAACATCTGGCCCGCATGGAGAATGAATACATTGGGCAGCAGCGCTGTTACCTGCGTGTTAAATGCTGTCATCTCTAGGCTCAATTAGGAACAGCAAATTAGTATACAGTATGAGTGATGAAGGAAATTCATATTTTTCAAATTCAATATATCAATAAAATAGTGTGTACATGGAACTGTGTTATTCTAATAAAGATTGAGACGATGTAATGTCAGTATAAAGCAGATATGGTCCTGGCCCAGGGGAAGTGGGGACAAGTCCGCACCTCCAAAAGGAACAGATGGCATCCCCCGACCAACATTACACCAGGAACAAAAGGCTAGGTGTGGCCTTCAAGAAAAGATATCAGTCAGGGTTTTATGGTGCTCAGACTTCCTCCCGCTTCAAAGAATGGCCGGCAGAACAGACTTTTGAAGACACCATCCCCACGCAAACAGACCCCCACGCAAGCACACACCGACAGGCACGCACGCACGCACACACACCGACAGGCACGCACACACGTGCACGCACACACTTGCATTCCACAGTGGGACTAACTGCCGCAAAAGGGTATAAGAACTGAATGTTGAAGGTGAAACGTTGCCATTTTCTGCTCCGACCTGTGGCAGGACTGGCCCGAGGCCTCGTGTACTTTCCCACTCTGTCTGGATTAAATCAATTGTTTCACTATGTTGTGGTATGGGCGATCTTTCAACAAAAACGAACATGCTAGGAACTAGTTTAAGGCAAGAAGCTTTTTCTAGATTCCTTCAGTGACTGTGTGAGCCCCTAATTTTCTAAAATGGCGAAACTCAACAAAAAGAGGAAAGTTGAGCTGCAGTGAGCTGCGGTCAGCACCAGCAGCTTTATATCGCCAACTTTTACTGAAAGCTGGATAAGTTTCCGAGAGATTCCAGCATTTGGTAAGAAAATGCTAAGCTTGTTCGGGTCGACGTATTTGTGTGAGAAGACATTCTCTGTTATGAGCTTAAATAAGAGCCGTGTGAGGACACGGCCAGCGGACTCTCACAAGACATCTTGCGCATCCATACCACTACCATAGAGCCACACCTGGCCTTTGTCCTGCACTCCAGATCTCAGTGTCATCCATCACACTTATGCGGACAAGTCATGTTTCATTCACGATAAGTCTGAAAACTTTGTTTTCACTCCAGAATAATAACCATTTAAAAAATCCAATCAACATTTATAGTTACTAATTTTATATTTTAAATGAGCCCTGCACTTGTTGATATGACTATTACTGGTTCATTTCTCCCTTTTTGTATTTAAAAATTCTATAAATATTACACAGCCATGGTGAGATATTTTTTGTTTTAAATGTAATTTGCACCCAAGAGTACAATTACTTCTGTTCAACTGTTACAAAAAAAGTTAGTGTTGAAAGAAGTGAAAAGTGAAAGTTAAGTGAATATTCAACTTCAATATTTAATGTCAATTCAATTTTTATATGCATGTTTCAAATTAACCAACACATGCTTAAGATAGATGAAATGAAAATGAAAAAACAAATGTTAAACACAGAACAGCTCGCTGAAATGTATTTAAATTAATTGCTGTTATATGTAAAGAACGCCTGCCAAGGCTGGCCCCCCCTCCATTTTTAACACACCAAATTTGGCACCCTTTGCTAAAAGTTTGGACACCCCTGCCGTACGGTATACATGTAAAACTGTAGGACGTAATTGCCAAAAGTAATGCTGATTTTACTTAAATGATCTTGTAGCAGCAGCCTTTAGGCTGCAGGTGTGGAACTCCTTTTCTTGAGGGCCTGTAATGTGCATGTTTTCAAACCTTCTCTCTCAAACACACCTGATTCAAAAGATGAGGATTATTTTCAAGCTCCTGCTAAGCTTGCTAATAAGCTAATCATTGGAATCAGGTGTGTTGGGGAGAGAAAACCTGAAAAACATGCAGGATACTGGCCCTCCAGGACAGACATTCTAAACCACATGTGTGGAACTCCAGTCCTGGAGGGCCGGCATCCTGCATCTTTTAAGGCTTTCTCTACACAACACACCTGATTCAAAGGATTAGCAAGCTCTGCAGGAGCTTGAAAATGATCCTGATCACCTGAATCAGGTGTGTTTGGGAGAGGTTGGAAAACATGCAGGATACTGGCCCTCCAGGACTGATGTTCAACACCTAGGAAGAATACGCGCAGGTGTCAAACCCTAGTCCATGCCGTAATGTGTTTAAAAGGAATCGAGTAATTCAGGGGTGCTCAAGTTGGTCCGTTGCATGACATGGCACTACATGGGAGGAAAAAAAAAAAAAACTCCGTTGGAAAAAGACCGTTGCTTGATTTTGAAGTTTTTAGCCCCCAAAATTGTGAAAGGAGAGAGAACAATAATACTGTGATTTATTTATTTATTTATTTTTTTTCAAGAGCCGCTCACTCTCTGGGAGCAAAACACATTTAAGTAGATTGATGTTGCGACTATGGCACGGCAGAGCATGGCGGCGGCCAGGCAGTGGGGCCAACACAGCTGCCAGCCGCGGCCGATGATGGCGTTCCAAAGGCGGGAAGGTGGCCGAAGCGCGGCACAGGCTGCGGGCGTCCAGCTCCCCGAAGATCTTCATGCTCATCTAGGTAGAGAGGCTGCGGTCTGAAGTCCTGCCTGAGCCGGCTCATGACCACCTGAACAAAAAGCACGACGCCCTCATCATATTGCAATTGCGTCATCGCGAAACGTTTCGCATGCGTCGTCGTTTTACTTCACTAAGTTGGACTAGCGCAGGGGCAAGTTGCTGCTCGCAAACGGGTTTCATTTGGCCCACGAGGGGATTTTGTAATGTCAAGTATGAAAATGAGCTGAATTTTTTCAATAAATGAAAAATGTGATATTTATTACGATCAACTCTTTCAGTGCCGTTGACGAGATTTTTCATCAAGTAGGTTGAGACAAGTATTCTTGTGAATGAATAGATGACACTCGTAGCCAGCGCTCCTCTTAATATTACGCCAATCAAACACTGTTGTAGTTATATAAATCCGCAAACTCTTATTTTGCCATCAAAAACACATTCTCACTGTTTTTGTTCATATTTTATCCAAGGGAAGATGTTTCAGATGCTACTATTATTTTTGTGTGTGTCACTGTTGCACAGAAAAGACATCTTTTCATAAAAAACTCCTTTCCTCCTTTTGTCCAAAATTGCTTGGTGTCACTATTTTCAAACAGTTATTACTAAAGAACGGCGCAGGGTAGACTCTTACTTTTTTTTTTTTTTTCTCTGTAAAGAATGGAATCCAATCCAATCTTTCATATGCTACCACCAATGTCTAGACATTCGTATAGACATAGACATAGACATTCGTCCATTTTCTGGGGCTACATATCCTCACAAGGGTTGCAGAATTGCTGCTGCCTAACCCAGCCGACTTTGGGCACTAGGCCGGGGACATCCTGAGCTGGTTGCCATCCAATCACTGGGCATCATCACAATGGGCACACAAAGACAAACAATTATTCATGCACCCAATCACACCTATGGACAATTTAGTATGTCCAATACACCTGCCATGCATGTTTTTGAGGTGTGGTAGGAAGCCGGAGCCGTAGCGATGTTGTGCTTGTACAATTTTGAACAGAATTAAAAGAGAATAACAAATATGAAGTTGTTGCTTCAAAGTTACATAAGAATATTCCATGATTTTAATGGTCCCGTCCACTTGGAAATATATTTTCCGCCAAGCAGCCCGTAAGGTAAAACGAGTTTGGCACCACTGGATGTTAAAAATAAGGATATCAAAGCAAAACATCTAGTTTTGAAACGGAAAATGTATCCGTCATCTATTGGAAAAAGTGTGTAAAAACAAAGCGTGTGCAACCAATTTCTTCCACGTCTATTTTTCGTAGTATTGTCCCTTATTATTAATAATAATAATAATGATAATACTAATAACAGTAATAATAAGTGCATGTAGTTTGTGATTCTTAAAGTAAGTGAAGCTTTTGTTGCAGCCCTCTGACAAAATCCAGAACATGTTCGTTCTGCAGATGTGAGCGTTGTTGTGTCCATTTTACGTGTGGACACGAAAGTAAAAACAAATCATATTAATAATTCCAATTCGAGGTGTAGCACTGCATTCGGTTAGTTTTTTTTTTATTATTATTAGAACTGCTAAGGGTCGCGAGTCATTATTTGTTGATTTGTCTTTCTTACCCAAGGGAGCAATTTGTCTTGTCCTCCTACGTCTTGTTTACATTTCGACCAGCAAGTACCAACGTACACAGGTACTCAATTGCGCATGCGTACACATAAATTGACAAATTAGAAGTACAGTGCTTTATTTAAAATTGACTTTAATGTTTTTAAGGCATATATATATATATATATATATATATATATATATATATATATATATATATATATATATATATATATATATATATATATATATATATATATATATATACACACACACACACACACAGCATATGCCTTAAAGACAAAATCGAGGTCCGTTCCCATTGTGCGCATGCGCTCTCTCACCCGGAAGTAACGTTGGTAATGTGTACCGTCATAAACTTTGACTTGTTTATCTGTCGTCCTGAAAAAAATTGTGAAAGGAGAGAGAAATACATTCAACAATCGAGTTTTATATCAACTAAACGTTGTAAGTTAGGCTGACTTTATTTCTTAATTTTGTTTCAAGTCCACATAAGCTTTAAACACGAATCAAAGACGAATCGTTCTGGTGACTGGACACGAATGAGGAAACCTGTGTGCGTGTGTGTTTTCCACATGTGAAATTCTGCTTCCAGTCCGCGGAGAATGTCCGATTTCGAGCTCGTCCCGTTGCACGGCGGCGATGCCATCACTCTTCCACCGGGAGAGACGGTCCTGGGCCGGGGTCCTTTCCTCCGAGTGAGTGGCCATTTTGCCTCTTTTCAATATGAAGTGCATAGATGCAAAGTCCTCACAAAGACAGCGTGTGTCATTTTCATTTTGCTCATCCATGCATGTGGTGCAGTTAGCAGAGTCCCCAAAGTTGAAAACGTGGCATGTTGCTGCTCCATTTCGCACTTGGTGGCCGTGCAGGCATAAAAGTACAAAATAAAAATCAATACATCATAGGTGATAATTGCTTACAAATGTTATAAAATGAGTATGAACATGGGTCCTATTTTTATCCTTGTATTTTTATTTCTGATCAGTTAAGCTCATGATAAAGATAAAAATTCCCACGTTTTGACTAAATAATACACTTCAAACTCTTATCTTCCTCGTAAAATTGAACGTCTCATATCCTTAATTTACATATTTTCTCTTTGCAGTATGATAAGCTTATCTAATTTGTTGCATATTGTCAAACAAACATTTTCATAGTGCTTGTTGAGTATTTTGTTTTGAAATCGGACACCCCCACCCCCTCCCTTTCAATATTTGGCTTATTATCTTGTAGTACAGTAAATGCTATGGTTCAACTTGAAATTCTGCAAGACCAGCAAATTTGAACAGTACGCGGTGAAGAAATGCATTTTTGCATGCCATTTGTAATTTTTGAATGCATACGATCAAAAAGTCAAATATTTATTTTTTGGTTGTTTATTTTTGTGCATGAGGTGAGCGACAAGAGAGTGTCTAGACATCACGGTGTCCTGGACGCACGCAATGGACAACTGCGCCTCAAAGCCGTGAGTGGCCGTCGCATCTCGGGATTAGGACAACGATGACGTTAATGCTAACGCTGACAATCAGACGCACTGGAACCCGTGCTTCGTGCAACGGCGTGCGGGCGAGCGGCCTCGAGCCCTGCAAAAAGACACCTGGTGCTCGCTGGAAAGCGGCCACATCCTGTCGCTGCTGCCGGGTCAACTCATGTTTCGAGTGGCGATGGCGGGCAGCACCCCAGGGTAGGCGTCATCTTCCCGTGTCTCCGCTCGGCCTTTTGTCCAATGCCTCCCGCTCAGGCCGCCTTCTCTCCTCGCTCGCAGACCAGACGGCGCCAGGCAGGACCCCACGCTCGCCCAGAGAAGCCCACCCTCTCCTCCCAGCTGTCATGGCGGCCATCCGCAGGCGTGGTCCGCTCATGAGGTTTGTCTCATGACTACAACAAATGAGCTACTTCATGACTTCCTTTTGGAATTGAGTATTTACATTGCGCACCAATTGGCTCTTGGGGAGCGTTGTTTCGCTTAAAAGAGCCATTCAAAAGTCTGGCTTTCAACCTATTTTTCGCTAACCTGGCTTCATTATCACCCAACTTGGGCTGACTTTAAAAGGGTCAAAACATTGTCGAATATAAATATAGTTTGACTTTCAACCCCTCAAAATGTTGCTAACGTATACATGTATACAGTGCTCCCTCGTTTTTCGCCGTTAATGGGGACCGGAACCCCCCCTTGCGATCAGTGAAAAACCGCAAAGTCGTGTTTGTGTGTGTGTGTGTGTGTGTGTCCCGCCCCGACGGAATTTTCATGCATGTATATATATATGCATGTACTGTATATTATGTATAATAGCAATTACCAATAACGCATACTTTGTTTTATCTGATTTTTTTTTAATAACAAATATTTCTTAGTATAATATCCATACAACGCTTATATTGTATGAATACGTTTATATTCTATTAATAATGTTTGATGACTTTGCTGATTGTTTTTAATACGTTCCCTTTAGTAAAGCACCATCTAGTGGCTGCAAAACGCAACTATCTAGTGGATGCATAATGCAACCACAGCCAGTACTATGGTTTCAACTCTATGTGCGCCTCATAATCCGGTGCTCCTTATATATGGCATTTTTTAGAAACTCGGCCATTCATTGATGGTGCGCCTTATAATCCGGTGCGCCTTATAGTGCGGAAAATACCGCACTTAAATCTTAAATGATTAAACCTTATGCAGTATTTGTACTGTTTTCCCTTTCATTGAGGGCATGAGTTGTAATCTACTTTTGGGGCGACCATGGAGTGACTAACTGCCATGGTCGCGCCGTTTTATATAGGTCGCATGTTTTTATATAGGCGTGCCTGAGAGCCGTGCTTCCTCAGTCACACACGCTGGACGGGAGACCCAAATTGGAAAGGCTTGCAGAGCATTGTAAATCGCTTACAGAGATTTATTTTGTAATAAATTGGAATTTCAAGTGTAAGCTCTAACTGCTATCATGTTTAGGCAGCTACAGGCTTCACTTTAATTAGACTTCCGGGCGCCGCTAATATAGCCGCACCTCTCTGTGATGATGATTTTGTGAAGTATAAAAATTAGCTCAATTTTTTTTTAGTAAAGGAAAAACTTGGAATGTTTTATGATTAATAGTCATGTAAATATTTTATGATTAATAGTGATGTTGTACTTGTTTTATTTGGGACAGTATTAAAAAAGAATACTACATTTTGAAGTACATTTTACAGTTTGAATATATATATATATAATATAGCATGAGCTTATTAGTCCGGCCCACTTAGGTATAGATTTTCCTCCATGCGCCCCGCAACCTTATATGACCCTTGTTGCCTTTTGGACTTGATGTAAAATGGTAAAGACTGATGGCATGCCACGCACGCAGGAAGCGACGGCGGTGGCGACGCCTGGGCCCCCTCGCAACAAACGGATTTTACCTCAGTGGATGCTGGCGGTCGTCAAGTCGCCGCCCTCCCCCGGTGCTTCCGACATCTGCCAAGGTAGCACACCACACCTAACAATGGCAAACTGTAGTTTTTCATATTATGAATTGCACCGGATAAGACACACCAACAAAAATGAAACGGAAAATGAATTTTTGTCATGTATAGAGCGCATCAGAATATAAACCACAGGTTGTAACATCAGATATATGTGCAGAAGAATGCTACATGGAAGTTTTTCCATTTTTGTTTGCATTTAAATGCAACCTCTCTTGCATTCACTAGTGGAGAGTACTCCCAGGTGGCGAGGAATAAAGCGTTTCAAACTCTAAATGAATACTAGGACAGCATCTTATTATGCATCTGTCAAGCATGCAAGAAACCTTCATAGTGCGCTTCACTATCGGCAATATAGCTTTTTTGAAATATTTTTTAATAAAAAAAAAAGATCCGTGATGCACTAAGGGCGCAATAGGCGAGGCGCGATGTGTGTGTGTATATGTGTGTGTGTATATATATATATATATATATATATATATGTATGTATATATATATATATATGTATATATATATATATGTGTATATATGTGTGTATATATATATATATATATATATGTATGTGTGTGTGTGTGTGTGTATTTTAGTCCTATTTTATCTCTTTTGTGGCTACTATAATTTGAAATTTGAGTATAGCGCCTCTTTAATGTTCATGTACCAATAATGACAACCACCAAAATCAACACAAGATTCAACAATTCAAACAATTCAACATGGGTTACAAACAAAATATTTTTCTCCTAATAGTTCAGATATGTGAAGTTCAAGTATTCTCGGAAGAGGCAAGGCAAAAATCCCTACCACAGCCGAGGTTGAGGCAAACTGGCATGTCGTTGGCAAGGATTTGGAGGCTTGCCAGAAACTTGTCTGTGTAGAGTCTTAATCTTGATGTGTTTTTACTTGCTGCTTCGACAGCGTTAGCACTCAGAGCTGTTGACAGCCCGGTGAATTCTTACTGACTCCAATCAGGGAACAGGTGTGCCCCTATTCAATCAGGCTATGGTGGTTGCCACTTCCTCCGTGGGAGAGGGGCACACCAAACCATGCTGATGTGAACAGGTAGTCTTTAAAATGTGAAATGTTCACCTAAGGGATGTATATGTTCGCATTTATATACATATATGGTATATATTTATAAAAATATGTACGTATATAGATAGGTAGACTGTTGTGTTAGTTGTTGAGGCTAACATTAGTTTGTTTTTCTTTTCTCCTTTTGTTCTATATATATATTTGACCAGGGTTACATCAGCTTTACCGTTCTGCCAACCAATAGCAGAGTTGTAGTGACGCGTGCAGGGACAGAAAATAAGTGTAATTACCTAAAAACGCCTGCAGATGGAGGCGGAACAACACAAATACAGCCAAGCCCCTAGGGTCATGACAGTTGCACTGAAAATGTCATAAAGAGGGGATGAAAAAAACTCAGTCTTCCACGTCACAACATAAAAATAACGTGAGTCATTGTAACACGAGGTCCACTGTGTATGTATGTATATATGTATATATATAATATATATATATATATATATTAGTATAGCAGAAAGTGTTGAAAAGCTTCATTTGCTCATGTGCAATGGCAACATGTCTTCCTTTGTGACATCAAAGGCACCAAGGGGAGCCAAGGGCACCAGCTCAGCGAGGACAAGGACAAGACCAATGTCAAGAGGAGACGCAAACTAGGACAAGCAGTTAAGTGCGCAACAATCGCAAACAGTGACATTTTGACTTCCATGAGCCTCTTGTAGCTGTGGGTTGTGAAGAACTTTTTATTTTGCCCATCAACTTTTTATTTTTCCCGACTGTTTGAAAAACCATAAAGCACATAGGGATCCACAACCAGTTTGCAAATCAGAAGCCAATCCAGCCATTCAGACACAATTCATTCAGTCATTCAGACACAGTTTGGTATCAATCCAAGTTGTTAAACGTGAAGATTGTTTGCATTTCTAATATTTTAGGGAGTAACCTACGACAGACGATTCACCTTTGCGTACCACATAAAATCATGTCAGTCCAATCTGCCCTCAAGCAGATACCTGTGCTGTAGATGGTCATGTAAGGATTTGAAAGAATCTACAACCCTTCTCAAGAAAAAAATCATGCGTGATATCAGGAAAGAGCTGTTGTCAAAGTAGCACCCCAATGACCAGTAAAGAAATACATTAACATGTTTTTAGGATCGTACGCCTACTGTATAGCATCAGGCATTTTTGAACAGGAACTCTCTTCATAAGAACACAGGGAATTAAAAAAACAACTTAATAATTTAGTTAACTATAGTAAAACATTTTAAATAATTTCCAAAGAGGAGCCGAAACAGTCTTTCGCAACAAGCTTAGGCCATGATTCTTTTGCTTACCACTAGAGGGAGCAGGCCAAAGCAAAGGCAGATGAGGAGCGAACTCAGCCGGGGGCATGCGACGTCACCGCCCTACCCAACGCGGGCTCACCGGGCCAAGAACTAGACCGGTCTTCGTCCAGACCACGACGGGCGTGTCCTTATGGAAAAGATTGCTACAGGTTGGAATGGGCGGGCGCTCTAGTGCCTCGGCCCAAACGTCCCACTTCTCTGCGTCCTCTCAGGAAGAACCCGCTGCACTTTGCCGAGCACAGCCATCCTGGAGACTGGGACTACGAGGAGGAGGAGGAAGAAGAGGACGGGCCCGAGGAGTGCCCATATGGTGCTGAATGCTACAGGTGGCAGGCATGCGCTTGACTTGACTGATGAAAACTGGCTGCAATGATCCATTTTGGCGTGTTGCTTTTGTGCGTAGGAAGAATCCCCTTCACCTCAAACAATACACGCACCCTCCCGCAGCAGGTACGCACACACAACAAACTACACGAAAAGACGCTCGGCCGTCACCGCGCTAGCAAATCGACTTGTACTTCCCGTCAGCGCGGAGACGGCGGGCCCCCCTCAAGTACGGCTCGGCGTCCCGCCCAGATTCGGACTCCGGCGGCACTTTCTCGGACAACGACGGCGATTCGGACTACGTCCCTCCCCCCGACTCTGACTGAAGCTTCCTGCGTTGAAAGACTTTGGGCAGATCAGAATAAGCTTTTACTTTGAGTCATCACAAATCTTTACTGGGACCCAAGCGCTGCGTTTACTCTGAATATGTCCAAAGCTGGTTTTACGCTGACTCAGGGAGCATGTGAGCTCACGGGGAGAACAAGTCAGAGACTTTTGGTCAATTGCGCCTGCCCTTGGTAACTGACCCGCCGCTAGCTTTCAATGAAGGGGCCCAGATTTGAAACTTTCCACAGGTAAATATATGCATAGAACAGGTGAAGTCTTATTTTTGACACGTTGGAAATTCCATTTCTTCGGAAATATGCGATTTATGGAGGCTGGAAGTGAAACTGCATGTTGACGTCATTCTAAAGCCGAACTCCACAAAATAACAACAAAGCTAACATGGTAGCCATCAATAATGTGATCAGAGGCGGAATGAAATGAGAGGCCTTTGACTGACATCCAAATGAAGCAGAGCTGCCTGCAGAGTAAAAGACCTGTCAAGAGAGTGCGCATACCAACGCCCGTTCCCCCTATCGAACGCGTCCCCTCAGGAAACCGCGACAATTCCGCTCGTGAGTGAGTTATTTAATACAAATGTCAATTGTACGACCGTGGGCTCCGTAGCACACATATTCACCATTTTGTTACTGTCAAAGTCATAAATGAAACATTGCTGGTTACTTGGTCAACTCTGTATAAAATATGTCCTTCCCCAACCCCGGAAAGAAACTCAAACTAAAAGACGTGAAAGTCTCCTCGCATAAAGCGTCCGTGTAAACAACCATTACGGCCATGGTTTCCTCTTAGAACTTGATGCATGAAAGGCATCTTCCGGTTTGTATTGTACACTTTTATTTTTCCTCCGCACTTCCGGTTTTGTATATATAAAAGGTAGCTTGATTGTTGGCACGGAGCTTTGAACGGTAGTTTTGTTTGAACGGTAGCCAGCCAGCCAAGTCCCTCCGAAGAGGCAAAAGGTGTGTTCTCATTACCTGTTTAAATTTCACTTCATGTGCGTTTGATTACAATCGGAACAATGTTTTGAGTTTATGTTTGTACATGTTTGAACATTGATTTCAGCTCTTACGGTGATGAAGGTGACGGTGATCCAGGTGCATGCAATTACGGTGAAAGTGACAATGATGGCAATGATGGACAATGTCGCTCATCAATAAAAGATCAAAATCACCAGTAAAGCGTCAACCTTGATCGGGGAGTCTGCTACAGTCGGTGTATCTACAACCCTGGAACAAAAACCAAATTAAAAGACGTAGAAGTCTCCTCGCATTAGGCGGCCGTGGCATTTACACTTGCACGGCCACTATGGGGCGCTGTAGAGGTCCTACGAGCCTTTTTTTTTTTACATTTGTTTGAGCTGAAATGCATCAATGAAGTAAAACACCACCTATTTTAAGGGTAAGAAACGAACACTGGAACATGATGGTTTATGCTTGACGCTCCGCAAGCTCTGCCCGGCTCCACACGACAAAATGACGTCATTTCGGGAACCACGCCTCTCCGCACGGGCCAGATTTTTCGTAACGTGTACCTTCTACAATTTCTTGACAAACATGGTGGATGAATGCTTACTTAAGGAAGTTCGCCGGTACAAACGCCTTCATGATATGGCTGAAAAGGACTACCGTGACTTAAATACCATAAACAACTCCTGGCGAGCACGCACACGGCGGAGAGATGAGGAGTCTGTTAAAAAAAAAAAGAATTTCAAATCATCTGAAAGCTTGTCTACACATAGCTGGGGTTCTTGCAAACTGGCACTGAACGTCTCCGGTTTGCTTTGTGGTATTTGTGGTCGCCCCTCCCCTCCAAAAATCTGATCTTTCAAAACCTCTGGCCGAAGCGGAGATTTGGTTGCGCGTAGCCACCTTAAACTGGAGATTTGAGTTATCGTGCTACTCTCTTTCTGATTGGACAGAATTTGGTGACTTGGCATGCTAGTAAGTGAACGAAACCTCACTGTCTACGCAATGTCTTTAAATAAACAACGAGCGGCAGACTATGCGGATTTAAATAAAATGGCTACATGTAGAAAAGGCCTAAATTTACTAGGATTCTCTACTTGTTACTTAATAGTGTTGTTTGTAAACTTTTGACCATTTATTCGATATCAAGGATATCAGCCATTTGCATTTTTCACTAGTTTGGTCTTTGCCGGCACTAGTTGGACGTACATCCAAACTAGTTATTAGCTTTGTCTTACTAGTTGTACAAAAACGCCGACTAGTGGCTAATTTTCAACAAGCAGTGGCACTTTTGTCCAACAAGTGTTGATTGGTTGCCCAACTAGTGAAATCAAGAAACATACTTGTAGTGCCAATTGCCCAGCTAGTTCGCTTTTTGATGCACATGTGGCACACTAGATTGAACTAGTCATGTTCAAAGTCTTACTAGTTAACTAGTAAGACATAAAAGCGTCAACATGTTAACTAGTCAAACACAGTTTGTTCCTACATGTTAACTAGTGACCTCTGATTTCCTCCGCTAGTTTACTAGTGACAGCCGGAACACCCACTAGTGACACTAGTGACAGACAAATTACTGACAAGTTAACTAGTGTGCTCCCCTACATCCCTTGATATCAAACTAGTGAGTGTCAAATGTTTTACTAGTTAACTACTGACGTGCCAAATATCCACTTGTTATACAAGTGGGACAGTTTGACCTCACTAGTTATACTAGTGAGACCCAAAATGCTCACTAGTACAACTAGTGGATGCCAATACACTCGTTTGTCAACTAGTCAAAGGGTATTTTTAGTTCAACTAGCTAACAAGTGATGCCCAAATGGTCACTAGTAGAACAACTGGACACATTTTGCTCACTAGTTGCACTAGTTACACCAAATGCTAATCAGGGGGCGGGAAAGACAAAAATGATGACAACTCCTATTGGCTCTTAGATAAGTGCTCCACCCAGCAAAGAGTTAACCCTGTAAAGCCCGAAGCTGCGATTCCACAGTTGTTTACTGTCCTGGGCTAAATATCAATACAATATATTAGATCATGTGTCACTTTACTGGTTTATTTTTTTGTTGTTGATTTTAAATTCTGAAACTCAAGACTATCCAACTTCATTTGTTAAGCACTTTAAAACAACCACAGCTGAACAAAGTGCTATACAGAAAGATAAAAACATCGTAAAAACAGACATAACAGCTCAAAGACATAAAAGTTAAAACTGATAAGACAAAATGTGTGCAGGACCTCAGAGAGGTAGGGAGGGGCAAGACCGTTCAGGGAATTTAAAAGTAAATAAAAGGATTTTAAAACGAATCCTAAAATGTACAGGAGGAAATGTGCTCATGTTTGCATGTGCCTGTTAAAAGACGTGCTTCGGCGTTCTGGACCATCTGCAGACGGGAGATGGCCGAGGCACTGACCCCCACATAACGGGTATTACAGTAGTATGAACAATAACTACGCAGATCTCTGCCGGAGCAAATACTTTTATGAGTTTCAGAGACTTATTATTTACTGTTCTACTGTATATAAGCCATCCATTAGTGGAAGACCAACATTTTAGTCACACAGGGTTCTTCTTGAGACCCACTCACCTGAATGTCTTTTCTCTCCTGTCTCACAAAACTAAAATAAATGGGCTATTATCAGGCTTCTGCTGTAAACTGTGTTGTAAATGCAGGTCTGGGAGAACTGGAGAATGTTTCGCAGAGCAACGGTGTCAGCGGTGTACTTGTTGACATCCGCACCTTGTCTTTCATTATCTTTACCATGAAAACCAACAAAATAAATACAGTCAAATACAAAAACGGAGCCCTGGCTCCTTACTTTTGAACAGAACCAATTAACGTGCCTACAGGTTTCTACGGTCTTTATTGAAATCTGATTTTTTTTTTTGACAGCATGTGTGATCTCTGTTAGATGTTGGAAGAAATTTTAATTGTTGTTTCACCAATTCTTTTCAGACTTTTCATGTCTATACCAATTTAAAATACTTATGTAAAAATATTTCAATACACAAGAACTATATACAACAAATGTAACAACAGTGGATATTAAAAATATTAGAGACAAATCTCTCAAATCATATCGGATATGATGATGACAAATGCTGTGCTTCTCCTCCTGATGTTCTAGAACTATACTGAGTTGGGCCTCCCTAAAGACTAAGACTAAAGTATGTATACCAGTAGTGGTATTCACGCCTTACTGGAAGGAAGGTTGTGCTATTGCAGGATTATTTATCACAGGTGGTATCGTTGGTGGAAGTCTTCGCTCTATGAGTGCTTTTTAAATGAATCATTTTATACAAAATAACACTTTAATACTAATGTAATATGTCATTATTTTCTTGTAGTTCATCCAGTTTTCCCTTTACTGTACATTTATGTTTTACAGGTGGGGCTTTGTGACACATGCTGGTATTGATGGTAATTCCAGGCTAATAACATACCTCAACTGCAGCACAGACAACACAGCTTTGACAGTGTTGAAATATTTTGTCCAAGCCACTTGCTTGTATGGGTTACCCTCCAGAGTAAGATCAGACCACGGTGGGGAAAACACTTTGGTTGCTCTTTTAATGAACCTTTTGCAGGGGGAAGGACATACAAGGCACATTACAGGCAAGTCTGTACATAACCAACGTATAGAACGCCTTTGGAGGGATGTTTTCCACCAGGTTGTGAACTACTTTTACTTACTTTTCTGTTCATTTGAAGATGAACAAATATTGAACCCTGACAATCACATTCACAAAATGGCCTTACAAGTAGTGTTCAAGTCAGAAATTCAAAACAAACTAGATAAATTCCGATGCGCTTGGAACAACCATAAAATAAGAACAGCAAACAACCGTACTCCAACACAAATTTGGATGGAGGGCATGTTAGCCAACAGTGATCATGAATCAACAGCTGTCAACAACGTCTTTGGCGATGACCCTTACAGTAATGAAAATTTGGAAACTGGCTTGGCGAGACATGGCATACAGCTCAATCAAATACGACAAAACAGTGAAGACCTTGAGCGATCAGTGATTGTGTCACAGCCACTCAACAACCTGAGTCCTGAACAACAACAGGATGTTCACAATTCAATAAATGGAATATTAGACCTGAAGGAAAAGTATGTGGTGTGTGCGAGAGAGATTGGAAACATTTTAAACAGAACATAATGTAATGCCTGACAATTAAGTTACAAAAATCGATTTAGAGCACAGAAAAACGATGAGCATGCAATGACAGGAGTACGAGCGAGCGCCAATGGCTTTTGAGCACAGGCAAAAAAGTCGCTCAATCGACATTTGTTTTTGCTCGCTTGCGACAGCCGTCTCTCCCTCGCTCAACATCACGCTCGCTCACCATTGAGCTCTTGCTCACTCGAGTTGTCTTCTCCGCACGCTCGATGTTGAGCAAGCGCAGCAGCATGATGTTACACGAGTGATGGAGGGCTGTTGCAAGCAAGAGCAAGATGTTGGCGAGGGAGGGACGGCTATGGCGAGCGAGCAAAATGGAATTTTGAGCGAGCAACTTCTTTGCCTGTGCTCAAAACCCATCGGTGCTCGCTCAAACTCCTCTAAATACTTTTTTCAGCGCTTAAAATCTTTTAGCGCGCTCAATTTTTTTCTGTGCTCAAAAATCTTATTTTTGTGCACTCGCGCTTGTGGCACAAATGTAACTCAACAGACAATGACTACACCTTTCCAAATCCCAAAGAGTCTCCAATTGCCTGGGAAAGCATCTGATGCAGGTACAGGCACATAAGGCAAGTTGATGAATAGGGCAAACGACGCATGCCCTCCACCTGGTCATAAAAGTCGATGGAGAGTTTTCTTTGAAAGCCCAGAGCAGGAACTTCATCTGCTCCGGTGATAAAAACCAGAAGGTCTTCAAATCTTGTTTCTGTCAATTTATCTGCCGTGAAAAAGTAAATCAATGTGTCATTTGCATTTCCGATGTAAGATCGGGACAGCATGTGTGTATTCCTACCTGGCCTGATATCAGGTGTGTGATCATAAGTTTAAAATAAAAAGTTACATTTGATGAACAACAATTCTGAATGGCCCAAGTTTTTGCTTTGTCCTGAAATGGCAAAAATATCTAGTGGTGGAAAAAATTCAGTTTAAACTTTAATTCATTTGCTTCATTTTTTTGGGAGGGGGCGGGGCTTTCTTCAAGGCACTGTTATTTTAAAGTGGGGAGAAGAAAGGTAGTTGTTGTGCTTCCATATGGAGGACTGAAACTGTCAAAATGTAATAATTAAATGTAACATTCAATAATTGTTAAGTGTAATAAAATGTTTCATAAATGTATTGTCAGTAATATTTAATTAATATTAATTATTTTGTTTTATTCAATTGTATCTGTTCATTAAAAATGGTTTCTTCAATTATTGACACATTCAATCAACAAAACTTTTACTTTGACAAATTTAATAAACTCATTTTTATCGACACTTTCATTTAATTATAGAATGGTACATTGATTTCTTGAATTTTGGCACTTTGGGTCCTCCAAACATAACACTGTAAAACAGTAAGTGCCATAAGTGCAAAAAATACAACTCATTTATTAAACGTCTTCAAGCGACATTTTTCTTTCACTAAAAATAGCCGACAATAACATTACGGACTACCAAAGTGGTTTAGATATTAAGTGTGACGTTTTTTTGGGTGCAACAAAGACTAAATTCCAATCCCTTCAATCATATTGAGAACCATTTCCCAGCTGTAGATGGTGTCCTCTTCTGCCTGCCGATGGTTTGTTCCTCTGGGACTGTAATTGTAAGTTAGAATGGCTTTAAAGGCTTCTTTTGACAGAGGTTCCTGCATGTTTGTGAATAAAGGCAAGAAGGCAATCCAGTTTTGCTTCACAAGGTCCCACAAATCCCCAAATGCATTAATGCCCTCTGTGAATTGGTGTATCATCTTGGCTGTTCTATAACACAACAGAGAGAACACAAGCAGACCATTTTAGTGCGTAAAAGTTGTGAATCACTAATTTGAGTATTTCAAATAGGAAAGAATAAGTGACACAAAATTCATATAAATATATGTGGTCACACAAATGTCAGAAGTACAGGGGTTCCGCCATGTTCCCCCATTTCGTAGGCCAATCATTTTGAACATTTTTGTTGGAATGACCTCCAATTTTTACAGCTTGTGTAGAAATGTTTCATGTTTTCGAGTGTAATGTTTGGCAGGTCTGTCTTTTCAGTTTAAGATATGCCGTTCACTTCAAAAGAAAAGGCATTTTCCATCGGATTTATTTCCCTGGGTTTTTGTGAAAGGACTAGTCTTCATACCTCCTCTTCCAGCTAACAATGAAGAACTGAAACAGAGAATTACAGCTGCACTGGAAACTGTTACCGAAGACATGCTACGGCGCGTTTGGCCCCGCTCGAGTACCGACTATACGTGTGCAGTCACAGGCGGTGCTTATATTGAACATTTATGAAAATCTGTCATAGAACCAACAAATATTTGTACCTTTCTTTCCGAGGTATGGGCATTTAGAATGGGGTCAACCATTTTGGAACACCCTGCATGTTAACAATAGCTTGTAGGTTTTTGTTGCCAGATCTGGACAGAACTATACTCCCATTCAGGGACGTTCAAAGACAATTTCTTAAAATTCGTACCAGTGTGTGTACTCATCTCTTGAGTAGTCAGCAAAACCTGTCGCACTTTTGATACATTGAATTTCCCAAACAGATTGCAGTTCTGAAGAAAGACCTCTACATGGCGAGTTAGTACTGTTTACAATTACATCAAAATATAAGCTATGTTACAACTGATGCTCAGGTTGGAGCATCTCTTGTAACATCAAGATTATTATTCCCCTGCTGACAATTTGTGACAATTGGAGAATTTTTGATCATGCCGAACCTTCTGCCAACCTCTGTCCAAGAAAACAAATACATACAAATTTGTCATAGATACAGAATGTTTGAAGCTGTAATATTCTAAATCTTTTTTACATGTAAAAAGAGAAGTTACTAACGTTTACATATTAACATTACTTCTATGTAGTGACAGCGTAATGTAAGCTGATGGACGATGATGGGCGGGTGCAGATGTTTTTACCTGAGAAAGATGTAATGCTTTACCACATATGCATAGATTTTTGGTATGTCTTCAACTTTTGAAGTAAATATTCCTGGGAAGCCACACTCAGAAATCCAATCTCCCAAGTCATTAACTAGTGTTGTCAGGTCTTCAGTTGTCTTGCATTGTTGAATCTAAAGAGAAACATTAGTGGGAACAAGGCAGCTAAGACTCAAATTGACATTTTTTTTAAATAATTCATTGCAACAACTGGTAGCATTTCAATTCTTCACACATCATAAAACATGTTTACATTATCATCATCATGTACCCTCTTGACTTTGCTTTGCACCTCTGGGTCAAGGCAGCACATGCCAGTCAAATTGCTCCAGTGGTGGCTCCCGGCCGCACATCAACTGGAAGAGGCAAGGATCCAGGGCCTTGATGCATGAGCCCCTATGTGCAACTGACCAAGCAATAAGGTTGCCACATCTGAAATATTTTTTTCTGATCAAGAGCTGCTTGATCATGACTAAAGAAAAGCTGGCCAGCCTTTCCCTCAAAAACTCCAAGAGAGGTCTGTACTTCTATCATCAGGAGCCTAAGGAAAAAAAAATAAAAATCAACAAGAATCATTCTTCTTCTGAAGCATTTATCCTTATATGTGCTTGAGCACAGTTTACCAGAATATATGTACAGCGTACAAGTAAAATATTCATAATTACTGCTGGTGTTCAGACCTGAAAAACTCTCGTTGTGGTCCCCCCATATCATCTGCATCTTCTCCGACAAACTCAATGTGTGGCAAATGGGTCCAACAAAAGGTCACTCTGGAGAGTGCTTTAATGGAACTCTCCAGAAGCTTGCTCCTTCTGACACAAATAGTGGCAATAGAGTTGCCAGAAATGTGGTCCTCTTGAAAATTCCTCAAAATAGTGGCAAGATCGACTTCTTCCTAATATATATTAAAAGAACAGTACATCATAAATGAATGGGAGAATGTCAGAAAGTGACTAAATCGTTCCTTCCATTCATAAAAACACCTGCAAGACACACCCACAAAACGATCTGTTTGAAATGCTGCCATCAGGCAGACGCTACAGACTGGCAAACAGCTTCTACCCACAAGCCATCCGGATTCTCAAAAAATCTCTCGTGAACTAATCTGCCTCCTACTGCAGGCATAAAACAATGTATTGCACTAAAGGTTTTGCACTACATATTCTGCACTACATTATTAGCACTATTGTCTCTGTCTGTTGTTAATTGATATGTATTGCTATTTATTACTACGGTATTTATTTATTGCTAGATTATGGAATGTAGTCTGCTGCTCGAGGAAGGGAATAGAATAAGAATTTCATTGTGTGGTATTACTATACATAGGGCAATAAATCTTGAATCGCTTGAAAAAGCATTCTATGTTCTGTAAAAAGATGATATAACTTACTGATGGAGGACTGTTATTTTCAAAAGGAAGGAGGTCATCATCTTCCTCATCTTCTGTATCATCAATAAAAAAGTCATTGACAGGACACCTAAAAATTGAACATTACATTACACAAGTAAATTGTGACGGTATATAATCAGTTATGAACAAAAGTGAACTTGTAACAAAAAGTGAAACTGCTACAAACTGAGAGGTAGTCACGTTGCAGGTTAACTGTATTTAAAAAACGTAATTACACCGGAATACTGAAATCCCAAACCATTTGCATAGCACAGGTACGGCATTGTGATTTTTTTTTTATTTATTGTGATTCCATTCATTAAAGCGTATCTCTTTCATTTCTAGTTTAATGACATGATCATGTACACAGATCAATACTGACTACTCATGTACGTATTTGCTTTCTGTGTTTTTCATATAGAAGACTTTCTCATACCCACCAAATGTTCATTAAGGACAGAAACTCTGGAGTGTTATAAGTGAAGAAGGTTTAGCTATCTGTCAATGTGCACGGTACAGCACAAGTGTTCAGGACAGTCGTTAAGCAGAATTCAGTACCACATCATCTTTTGGGACCAATACAATACCTGTTAATTGGTTCCAAACGTGTTCTTCTGTAAAACACCTTGAAAAGTACAAAGTGTTACATGTGATGAGGTCATAAAAATATAAATACATATGACTATTTTCGAAACATACTCATTATTAGGAATGTCCTCATCACAATTTTTGCACCCACCCTTTACATGGCTTTTGGACCAGTGGACAAAAACAAGTAAGACATTTAAACGCTTTTGTTGGGTTTGGTTGGGGACACATCAGTTATTCCAGTTGCGTATTAAATTATAGCAACGGGCCCCCGTCCCACACTAAAATGTTTGTAATTTGAGAAAAGATTTGTTTGGGAAAAGATTTTTTGGGAAATACTGTATCTATCTATCTATCTATCTATCTATCTATCTATCTATCTATCTATCTATCTATCTATCTATCTATCTATCTATCTATATCTATATCTATATATCTATATCTATATATATATATATATATATATATATATATATATATATATATATATATATATATATCTATCTATCTATCTATCTATCTATCTATATATATATATATATATATATATATATATATATATATATATATATATATATATATATATATATATATATATATATACTCACAATACTCACAAATTGAGAACAGGACATCCCTACCGAGTATGACAAATTTAATAATTATCACTACATAAATTACCTCTGGGGTCCCAGCATTCAGCCACTGTTCAGAATCCAAACTTGACTCCTGCTGGCAAGAGTTAGATGACCTTAAATCCAAATGGTCTTTTTTTTTCCACTGAAAGGGCAACTTTCAAACTCCAAATATTACCATTCACAATTTTTTCAGTCTGAATTTTCAATAACATATAAAATACAGTATTGTGTACAAATACTTACGAGTAGAGGGTTCAAGCCTGTGCTTGATGAGCTTCTTTCATTGTCCATAGATGAAGAGGAAGCCATGGCATTAGGCAAAGACTGAGAACTCGCCTCAGAATTGGCTGTGATAAAAGACAAGGGCACTGGTGCTGCAGGCTCCATGGCCTGAGAAACTCCAGAGGAGGCAGGAGATCCAATGGTTGATGATGCTGATGGGGATTGAAATAGAGTATTGGGTGAGCTCTCAGGTCTGGAGGCTGTTGAGGTAGCAGTGGACGAAGCAATCAATGTTGCGGATGCTGAAGGACGAGAAAAAGACTGGGACACACTCTCACCTCCAGTTGGCTGGGATGTCTCTGGTCCAGCATGAATACGTTCAGATTCAGTGATCTGCGTTGACAACACATGAGATCTTATTAGTCAGTCACTCTGCTTAATGATCCAAAAAGAATGTTTAACCAATTCAAAGACTAACCTCTAACGGCAGTGTAATGTTGCTTGCAGGAATAATACATAATCTGCTTCGGCCAACAGCTCTTCGGATGTCAGATACTGTATTTGCCTGAATTTGACTCAGAAGCCTACATTTATTAGCTCTTGCCAGGTGAAATCCAATCACATTGAGGCTTACTGACTGGTAGCTTTGGCAGATGTAATTATTTAACTCTTGGAGAGTCCAAGACAACTGAACATAACAGCTGGGTGAGTTTCCTCCTTGAAGTTCAAATCCTGGGACCCCTGAAGTAAAAAACAAAAAAACAAAACAAAAAACAACCCTCAAAAATATGATATCCGTACTAGTTTAAAGTAACTTACAATCTATTTGATTAGGTTATTTGTTTAGCATATATATACCTTACCCAAACCAATTTTGCTTAGTTTGCAGCATTCTGTATAAGATGGAAGGAAAGAAGCATCAGAGGATGGCAAAAGGAAGAGCCTTACTCGCCAGACTCCATTTGCAGGTGTTGATTGTGTGTCTGTAAAGAAACAAAATATCGTATTGATACACTGTGAAGGGAATCATATATTAGGTTGTTATCATTATGTTCTTAGTTCATTGTTACCCATTTATGCAATCCTAGTTCATCTTGACCCTGTCCTTAGATAGAACTGTTGACGCACGAAAGTGTGAGCCGGGACCTTGGCCCAGCTGCCGGTGGCGCCCGGCTGGCTCTTTTGTTGTGTCTTGTAATCTGCTATGCTTCTATTCAATAAAAGCCAGGGGGAACGGCTGGGCAAGTGGAAAAACTGGCGTTGGAAGACCCACGAGTTACATTTGCCCAAGCTCTTTTTTCCCTATGCCGGCGTAGAAAAGTCAATCTTGGCTGGTCTGAGTTACTCTTTTTGCTGTTTAAGCAGCTAGGCTTGTCCTAGTCTTCTTTTCTGAGATTTCTCTGACATTCTAACTTGGTCCGTTCGAGCCGGATGGTTAAGAAGCCTTCTCTTCGGTGGACGATCGACGACAGCTGAACCAATCGGTATACCGTCGGAATCCGTTAGATTCTGGAAGCCCTCCTTTCCACGAGGCCAGACGTCGGACACCGCTCACCGGAGGAACGCAAACACCATCCAACGAACCAGAGTGACTCGACCAGCGGAGAGATTGCAAGAACAAAAGGTCAGTCTGACGAGTCTGAATTGTCCACCGGATGTTAAACGGGCGGTCCATCGGACCTTAAACGGGCGGTCCATCGGACCTTAAACGTGCGGTCCATCGGACCTTAAAAGTGCGGTCCATTGGACCTTAAACGGGCGGTCCATCGGACCTTAAACGGGCGGTCCATCGGACCTTAAACGTGCGGTCCATCGGACCTTAAAAGTGCGGTCCATCGGACCTTAAACGAGCGGTCCATCGGACCTTAAACGTGCGGTCCATCGGACCTTAAACGAGCGGTCCATCGGACCTTAAACGTGCGGTCCATCGGACCTTAAACGAGCGGTCCATCGGACCTTAAACGTGCGGTCCATCGGACCTTAAACGAACGTCTTGACGGGTTCAGTCTGACGAGACTGGCTGGTCCATTGGACCTTAAACGTATAGTCAATTGGACTTTAAACAAACGGCCTGACTTAAAAAAGAGAAAGTTTAACATCCGGTGCACAGTTGCTGATCATTTTTGTGATGTATGAGTGTGGAATGAATGTGGAGTGGTTGTCCTGAGTGACGGGAAATCTAAAACTGGTGAAACGGTCGTGAGTATAAACACCTGGGGATATCCGCCTTTCGAGGTAGAAGCTCGGTATCCGACACGACACCAGGCACGTAGCATTTCTCCCGTGACGAAGGAAACATAGTTAATCATGAAAAAAAAAAAAAGAAATAAGTCCTCCGAGGCCGCAACTCGGCCCAAGGAGGCAAAATGGGAAAAGGAATGTTGTTGTTTTGTGGATGAATCGAAGGAAAAAGTACGTCGGGCAGAGATAGATAGCAGAGAAAGTACTAAGTATGTGGAAAAATGGAAAATCCAATACGGTTTTTCAGGAGACGTGGATGATTGTGGTGGATTGGAGAAAGTGTTGCGGAAGTTGTCATTGAAGGACAGGGAAAGGATTGAAAACAGTGATGGTTAACAGTGGTTTAAATGCAAGGCTTTAGTTGATAGAGCCAAACCGAAACGACCATGGAAGGTGGCTGAGAAAAAAAGGAAAGCAGATGATGATTTGACCGAAGCCACTAACCTGTCGGCAACTAACACAGCCAGACAGTAAACCCAAATTAACGGTGGAAAACAGACACCAACAATTCGTACCTGAGTTTACCACCATATTCTTAAACCCAGACACCTGAGGTTTTCAGAGGCGGAGTTGACAACCAGGCAAGACCGTGGCCACGGCAGTAAGACCCTTTTCGGGACTGGGTCTCAGCTCCACATCTGAGTACTGAGGGTTGACATGAAGCCAAAGGAGTGAAGCCATTTAAAATGGTGTGTGCAAAAAGTGTGTCTTGTACGTGCTTAACAAAGTCCGCATATACGTTGTAAACTGCATGTTGTGTGATGTGGATCTGCGTGTGTATCTTTCAGTTTGCTGGTGTGTAACTATTGGTGTGTTACATGTTTGTATGTTAGATTGTTAGAAATAAACAATGATATTTGTTGAAATTTGGCTAAAATACATTGTTAGATCGGGCTTGATCTAGTCTGCATGGTTAAAAGTCAAAATGACAAATTTGAGATGGTTTCAAACCTGAGGTTTGTGGGCAGAAACTGGTCCATTCACAGGGTTAATTCTCAGCACACAGGTGAAATGAGAAAAAATGGAAAAATATATTATGGGATCAGTTGAGACTAAATTAAGAATTAGGATGTTTCCAAATGCTAGATTAACTGGCAATGAATAATTAGTGGTTGAAACACAAATAAAATACACAAAGTTGTTGTGTTATATGTGAGGCTATGCCAGGGGTGGATAGCCAGATGACGTTGAATTATAAATGTTGTGTTTTCATAGCTTAATAACATGTAGGCATGTTGTCGTATGATAGCCAGTTTGGGAGACTGTGGTATGAAAATGAGAAGTGATTGTGAGTTTAAGTTTGTGAAGCTTGCTCTGTTGAAATTTTCACACAGTTTGCTGCATGTGTTGCTGTTATTGTTGTTGTCATAGTTGTGAGAATTGTCGTTTTTGCTAAAGTTGATTTTGTTGTTGTTGCTGTTGTTGTTCTTCAAAGTGGAAAATATTTGTAATTGGCAAATTGATAGAGACCACTGAATTTGTTAGAACAAAGCTGAAGAAAAATTTCAAATAGCAAAATCGATAAAAGAGAAAAAGTTGAATCTGGAAATAGCAGCAGCCACTAAATGACCTGTAGAAAAAATAAAACAGCCAAGTAGACACCAAACAAAGCTGCTTGCGAGAATTGCAGATAACAGGACAAACAGAGGCGCGGAGAGCAGGGGTGGCAATCAGAGGCCTCTGCCTCCCCTTTTTGACCGTGACTGCGACCTTTTTTTCGTAATTTATCCTCCACTTTCTGAAAACAGGAATGTGACCCTTCTCTACCAACCACACCTGTATAAAAAATTGCATAGACGCGTGATAGGGAGTTGTATTTCATGATCCAAGTAGCAAACCCTGCATGTTAAGACAAAAGGAGGCAAAAAGGACAGAATTATTTTTGTATACTGGCCCTGCAAAATACAAGTACGCAAAAGCGGAAGAAAGCCTGGCACCTTACAAAATATGAATTTAAAAGGTAGAAGATTGATGCCTTATATGTAATAATTGTTTGAAGAGATTAGCATGATAGGATCAGGTCTTACAGTAAAATAGATTCAACTGTGCAAAAGGAGGATGAACCAGTCGATATGTTAATTGTTTGATATAGTATAGTTTGCAAGAGTTTTCTAAAAACAAATCGCATTATGGTAGATAATGGATAAACAGGCTGAACATATTGACAGCAGCTGAGAAAATGCAAGGCTAAATGGAACTATACGACAAACAAAAATGTAGATGTGAGTGACCTCCAACACTCAGAGATTAGATAAATCGACTATTCAGCTGAGAGTGGAGTAGAAGAAGAAAAGTAGAAGAATGTAGGGGAGAAAACAGACATTCTGGTGTGATGGAGAAGAGGAAGTGCGTTGTGTTGGAAACAGGAATTGTGGTAGCGGAAAAGAAGGACGTAAGAGAGAGTTGAAAGACAAAATTGAATGCATAAAAATGTTGGCGTTGTGGCAAGAAAGATTTTGGGCAAGTGGAAACAAATGGAAGAAGGTTGGCAGAACTAATGAGATAAGGATGGCAGAATTGTTACTGACAGACAAAAGGAGGCCATTGCGAAAGCCCAAAAACTCAGACTAAAAGACAAATGATGTCATTTTTGAGGCTGATGAATTATTGTAGCATATGGATTCCAAAATTTGTTTTGAATTGACTAGGCCACTGCTTGATATCAGTTATGAAAAAAGCTGACGAGACATTTGACAGTATGAAATTGGAATTGGTTTAATTCATCCGTATTGACACTACCGGATTACAGCAAACCATTTGAGCAAAGAGTGACCGCTAAACAGGGATTCATGACTTCAGTTTTGTTGCAGAAGCATGACGGGAAACTGAGGCCAGTCAAATTTTACTCTGAGGAATTGGATGCAGTTGCTGGGCCGACCCCTGAAGGCGTTCAGGTGGTGCTGGCCGCAGCATTGGCTGGGGAGGCTTCAGTGGAGGTTGTGTTGTTTCACTCCCTCACGTTGAGGGTTCCCTATGTATTTGTTTTGTTGCTGGAAACCCCCCACCCCAAAAAATGACACTCTTATCGCCTGCATGACATTTATATTGCACCGCGGTTCTTGTATCACAGGGACACATTATAATTGTTAGATGTGGAGCATCAAACCCAGCGACACCTTTGCCCACGCCTGTAGACGGCACCCCACACGACTGCGGAAGCCACGCCCAAATTCCCACCGAACCAAGACCTGACCTGAATGACACCCCTCTCCCGACTGGAGAAGTTGTTTTTTTTTGACGGTTCAGCTAGCAAAGGGGAAGACGGCCGCAAAAGGGTGGGATATGTAGTAAATTTTGTTTTAAGGAACATTAAAATCGACATGTTCATTGCAAGCAGATGAATTGGCCGCGCTAATCAAAGCGTGTGAAATTTTTGAAAGCAAAGATGTTACAATATGGACAGACAGCGAGTATGGCATGTGTTTTATCAACTTTGGGCTAATCGCGGCTTCCAAACCACAACAAGAAAAGAAATGACCAAATTACAGCAGGAAACCGATTAGGCAAACGAAGCAGCCAAAGAAACAGTCATAGGTGTGCCCACAGTTGCCAAAGCACAAGACAACCGCTTGATATCAAGGAAAACATCAGCTCCTAAACTGTAGCAGCAAAAATGGCTAAATAAAGGAGCATAACAAGATGTTGAAGAAAAAAGTAGATTGGCGGTTAGAAAACCATGGTTACTAAAATTCTGATTTGAATGAGCAGCAAAGTTGACACATGAGCTTTGCCATGTGTCAACAGGGGGGAATATGCATGATCAGTTGCATATGGGTTCACTTTTTATACTCAAAATGTTTGTGTTTTTTGTAAATGTTGTGATATCTGTTTTTGCAATAATGCGCAAGTTTATTTGTGACCACATAGAGGCAAATTTCCAGATTTCATATGATATATATGGATGACATTGAATCAAATAAGGCATTAGGAAAGCAATATTGTTTCGTCATATTAGATGCATTCTTAAAGTGGGTTGATTTCTTCCCAACAGCGCATTGTGATGCAAAAACAGTTGTCAAAGCATTGTGTGATCGAATCATACTGACATTTGGCAGTCTGAGAGTAATTAGAAGTGACAATTGATTGCATTTTGTGAAAAAAGCTGTTACTAAAGTTGGAGAACTGTTGAATATCAGAAGGGCTTGTTGAAAGAACAAATGGGACAGTCAAGGCCATACGCATAAAAACAATGCAAGTGATAAAGAGACAGCGACCAGATTGCATTCTTATTGTGGCCACAGAAATGAGATTTGTTCCGCTGAAGGAAAAACTTTATCACCATTTGAAATAGTATATGGAGGACCATACGGACTAGCAGACTTAACCCATAACCAGCCACCTAGTGGATGTTCTTTTCCAGTTCACATGAAAAGACTGTTTGGCACAAGGGAGATGCATAAGCACAATGACTGGCCAGTGTGTTCTATCCCACAGAAAACCCGGGTCCAGATCGGAGACCAGGTGTTCCTCAAGGTGCTGACGACCTCGTTGGGACAGTGAACGCTGGGATGGCCCGTTCCAGATGATTGCAGCGACACCAACTGCAGTGAAAGTTGAAGGACGCGACGGGTGGATCCACCAGTCGCAGTGCAAGATCCTTCGACCCCCTGTTGATGGGCCTAGCGACGCCAGTCCCTCGAAGTGAGGATCAGCACCCCCAAGTGCACGGACGGTGCACCAACGAAAGACCACAGTGGAAGAAAGGGTTTTTGTGGTAAACACACCCCTCTCAGGAGAATGGCCTGTCCGCCAGCACCCTTCCGAGCAGCATGCGGCTTGATGCTGGGCGGCGCCCTTGTGTCCGGACGACCAACCATGCCTACCTCAGACAGACAGCGTTTGCCCACCAGCGTCATGGGCAACCTCCAGCTCCAGACGGACATCACAGGAACAGCGATAAACGCTACGTTTGTTTCAGTGTTGAGAACTCCACCCATTGGTCCAAATGCAACACTGACAAACCACCAGTCCCAATCACCAGACAAACTTCTGTCTATTTTTGATGCGATTGGCATGCCTTGGAGCATTCCTTACAAAGACAAATTGATTGACAAAGCAAATGCAGCGGGTTCGCATTTGCCATATTTGGTGCTCTATTTCCAGTGACTGTGTACAAACACACTGATTTTTTTCAATGATGTCAATCATAAAGTATACTCGTCGACTGATACCGCGGACGCACCTTCTACACACACAGCTTCACAACTACATGCTACTTCACTTATGACTATTCAAAACAGACAGGCACTCGACATGACTGGCAGAAAAGGGTGGCGTGTGCAAGCTTTTGCCATCAGGTGAATGTTGCGCATTTATTCCTTTACACACTTTGTCTAATGGCTCGTTGTCTGAGACACTGACACTGCTCAGGGAGTGCAGACTGAGGACTCTAAGTACAGTATAGAGGGAGTTGAAGCTCAACCCCTTCCTGCATTGGTTGCAGGACTTCTTTGGCAATTGGAAGGGCGTGGCTGTAGCCATTGCTTCTGTCATCATCTGCATTCTCTTGCTGTCATGTTTCTGCATAACCTGCGGTGTGCCCTGTGTAAGATCTGTGCCACCAAAATCATGGATGCTGTTGGGGTTAGCAGCGCAAGTGACCGTGACCATGACTGACTATCAACCTGTTGACTCTGACCCCGACTCTGACGACGATTCAACAACTGTCAGAACCATTCAAGATGCACCCACGGAAAAGATTTTAGACATAGGATGTTGATATGGTTTGTGATGTGTATATACATGTATTGGACCAAAAGGAGCTTTAGCTTTTGCTTTTTCTTTTTTCCTTGTAACAAGCTCTTGCTTGGGAAGGGTTTCTACCTTTTTCCCACTGGGTTTTTGGGTAGTTTTCTTCCCACTCAAGCAATAGCTTTTGACATCCTTTGATGTGTTTTCATAATGATAATCAGGGGGGATATGTGAAGGGAATCATATATTAGGTTGTTATCATTATGTTCTTAGTTCATTGTTA
Source organism: Hippichthys cyanospilos (assembly GCF_059441005.1). Taxonomy (NCBI): domain Eukaryota; kingdom Metazoa; phylum Chordata; class Actinopteri; order Syngnathiformes; family Syngnathidae; genus Hippichthys; species Hippichthys cyanospilos. The sequence continues at coordinate 3,314,846 of NC_142375.1, forward strand.
CCCATTTATGCAATCCTAGTTCATCTTGACCCTGTCCTTAGATAGAACTGTTGACGCACGAAAGTGTGAGCCGGGACCTTGGCCCAGCTGCCGGTGGCGCCCGGCTGGCTCTTTTGTTGTGTCTTGTAATCTGCTATGCTTCTATTCAATAAAAGCCAGGGGGAACGGCTGGGCAAGTGGAAAAACTGGCGTTGGAAGACCCACGAGTTACATTTGCCCAAGCTCTTTTTTCCCTATGCCGGCGTAGAAAAGTCAATCTTGGCTGGTCTGAGTTACTCTTTTTGCTGTTTAAGCAGCTAGGCTTGTCCTAGTCTTCTTTTCTGAGATTTCTCTGACATACACAACTATCAGTAGTACTTTTGGCAAATCGGGCTATTTTAGTCTCAACATTGCCAACAACATTTGGCCTAACAAGTCACAGGTTTCCCTTCACATCACTATTTGCATTACTTTCAGTATAACCAGTTTCAGAGTAAAAAAATCAAAGGCAGGACATATGACATGACTGGATTAATATATGTCAAAAGAATATTTTATACTGAGTAGAACGCATCTTGAAAATTGGATGAAGCGTTTTGGAAGAAGTAAGCATTTTTTTTTTTTTTTTTTTTTTTAGAGGAAAATATTTATTTGTGGGGTATACCTTGTATATGAAAATCTGGTCAAAACGCTACTTGGCATAATAGCATTGGTTCTTAACTTTGATCGAACCCCTCAAATGTCTTGTGTAAATTCGTTGAAGCGTTCCTCATTGTTTGCCAACTCACCGAACCCCAACCCAGGTTAACATTCACTGAATCTGAGAAAGAGTATAACGGTCATGTCTCTACATTCTGGCAACATCCAGTGCATTCCAAACACGATTTATGACATCGGAAAAATTTGGTTCATTCTCTGATGCGACGTTCATCTCTGCGTTGAATAAGTGGCCGCGCCAAATATTATTTTTGCGTAGTTGAATCTGTTGACACAGGTGGTCTACACTGTGCGGTATGGTAAACAGGCATAGGGAAAAAAAGACCACCACTTTCTTCAATTTTATGTTCATTATAATTGCATAGTTAGTACATAAAAGAAGAAGCAAAAACAGCTCCTAACAGATGAATGCATTTATTGAGACATTATACAAAGGTTTTATTGATAATAACCAAAATCATGTCACAAGTTCGGCCATAATTTGCTCATGTACAGCCAAATAGGGTGCTGTTAGGCATTTTGATATTTTCTTTATAAATATATGCGTTTAAACGGTTCTATCATCACTACTTTCATTTCAAATGGTTCGGGTGCTTAAGGGTTAAAGCCTCGAGGCATGTCAACTGAATAGTGACCAATGAGCATTCTTGTCCCGCCTACTTCATTTGCATGCAGCCCACTGGTGATACGTGTGGCATTCGTGTCACACTAGTGGAATCAACGGCCACATGTTACGGTGTAAATGTTCACTCTTAAGGGACAAACGCCCACTAGTTGCACTAGTCAAGTTTTTATTTGACCTTAGTATTTAAGTTGTGTTTTAAAAATCGATCACTAGTAAACTAGTAAGGCATATAATGTCGACTAGTAACACTAGTTGGGATTTTCACAACCTTACTAGCTGACTAGTGAGGCTCAAAACGTTAACTAGTTCACTGGTAAACCTGAGGATATTCACTAGTTGTACTAGTTGGCCTCATTTTGACCTTACTTGTTTACTAGTGAAACACATGTTTTCTTACCAGTAACACTAGTTGAGACCAGGGTTACTCACTAGTTTACTAGTGACACGGATTTTCATCTCACTAGTTAACTAGTGGAAGGCATTTTGTCTCACTAGTCACACCCAGATATGAACTTGTGCAAGATTTGATCAAACATTTTTGACATTTTCCCTACATGTAGGGCTTTTCTTTTCACTAGTTGACCCTTATGCAGTACTACTGAGCAATAATGCACAACTAGTACAACAAATGTTTAACATGTAGACATTTTAGTTGTACTTGTTAATGTATTGGGCAAACTAGCTGTCATTTACACAGTGCAAGTTTAACAAAATTTCTTACAAGTTGGAGCATGTGCACCACTAGTGAACTTGTAATGTGTTGTAAGATGCAAACATGTGCATTGGTCAAATTTGATTTTTTAAACTAGTAAACAACTTGCGTGCGCATGCCACCTAGTGCCAAATAGCGTCAAACATGCTCAATCAAAGTCCGTACAAGTTCAGTAATGAGCCTGACAAGTGAGACAAAATACCTTCCACTAGTTCGCTAGTGAGATGACAATCTGTGTCACTAGTAAACTAGTGAGTAACTCTGGCAATAAGTAGTGTTACTAGTAAGAAAATGTGTTTCACTAGAAAACAAGTAAGGTCAAAATGAGACCAACTAGTCCAACTAGTGGATGTATTTAATTTACTAGTGAACCAGTTCACATTTTGAGCCTCACTAGTTAGCATGTAAGGCCAAAAGAGGTTGCAAGTAGTCAAGCAATCTGTGTTTCAGCATTCACAAGTTAACATGTAACCCGTAAATGGCAGCCTAGTTAGCTAGCTGCAATTCTTCAGAACAGCTTGTAAGCTAGTGTCCAACATGCAAATAAAGTGGGTGGGCTAACAACAAAATCTAAATCCTGACAGGGGGATTGTAATTGTGTAGCCAATGGAATTTCAGGATGCAACATGTCTGCCCCACCTCCTCATTATTTTTGTGTAACTAGTTAACTAGTGAGCAGATTGGCATCCACTAGTTGTACTAGTGAGCATTTTGGGTCTCACTAGTATAACTAGTGAGATCAAACTGTCACACTAGTATAACAAGTGGATATTTGGCACGTCACTAGTTAACTAATAAGACATTTGACACTCACTAGTTCGATATCACGGGATGTAGGGGAGCACACTAGTTAACTTGTCAGTCAATTGTCTGTCACTAGTGTCACTAGTGAGTGTTCCAGCTCTCACTAGTGAGCTTGTGATGCAAATCATAGGTCACTAGTTAACATGTTAGAATAAGCCACAGTTGACTTGTTAACATGGCTGAAAATGAGTGACAAGGTAGAGTTTCTGTGCAACTTGTGTGACAAAGTGCACATCTAGTGTGGCTGAATGTCCAACTAGTGCTGGCAAAGACCGAGCTAGTGAAAAATGCAAATGGCTGATATCCATGATATCGAATAAATGCTCAAAAGGCTTGCCATAAACCAGCCACGTCAGTCGCTATGCTTTTAGCAGCTGTTTGTAAATGGGGTTTGGCTATACTGAAACCTCTTTTCACCAAAGGTACCACGAAACGGAATAATTTGGCGAAAATAGACCCCAAACCACGCCCATATTGAACGGGGGATCCGTGAAAGCCCGGGAAAGCTCCCCCTACTTGTGATTCATAGTAATTGACGAAACGATGCAGATCCGGATGCGTTTGTATCATCACCATATTTGATCTCGGTCTGAAATGTAGGGTGATGACTACTTTACCGTATTTAAAATTGATGTACGTGTTCTGATCACTCTTGATGTGAATAGCTATTTGCTCTTTGTGCCTCTTATTGACGGGCATGTAACACGTAGGATTGAAGGAATTATGTACGATATCACCGTATTTGCCTTTGATGGGTACAATCCTTAGTAACTGAGCGTACGAATCACCGACTGTCTGATGACGAATCACATCAGTATATACGGACAAACGTTCCTGACCACCCCTTAAATCAGCGGGAAATGGGGCGTACACTTTCGAAGCCTTCAGATTCTGCCACTCGTTAGGCGTCATCCCCACAACATGAGCTAAAGCCGGTGTAAATAAAACTCGATAACCCGATGATGAAGGTTTTTGTCATAACGGAATTGTATTCTCTTATGTACCTCGTTTTGTAAAACAGATTCTATTTCCATTCCTAAAGCCTCGAGGTTTTCGTAGACTCCGCCTTTTATGCGTATAGGCCTATAGCTTTAGACTCGTCTATTTCCGCTCTAGTAGCTCTCATCCAGAAAAAAAGTTGTAAAAGGTGTTGAGGGTAAATTATACATCGTGGAGGGGTATGATATATCCGCCATACCCACCTCCCAATCACCATCTAAATCTATGTGTTGAGCCATCTCGACAATAAACTTGGATGCTGTATTGTCGCTGTAAACGCCTTTACATGCGTTGGATATCAGTGTGACATAAAATCCTTTTTTACTCGACGGGTCCATGATGCTTTCTGATAAACTCTGAAATTACAATGTCTTTTTAAATCACATGTCTCGTGACGTTACTGTGACGTCACGACATTTAAATCAATGACACATCTGAGGCCGGTACCCAACTGTCAAATTTAGACGGCCAACCTGTCCATCTGATGAGACATTCCGTCACACCGTTCACTTTGCGTCGTTTTAAAAATTTTTCCACTTGGAACAATTTGTTTTTGCAGATCTTTACTTTTTGTAATTCCTTTTCATAGAAAGAACCTTCTATAGCCTCCCCGTCATAATCCTGGAGTTTGTATACGGGGGGGTGATCGTTCTAAACATTCCTTTACGGTAAACAACTCGTCGGTGTAGCCTTGCTCATATTTCTTATCAAACGACCCTCTCAATTTTGACACTCTAACCACATCGCCTTTTTTAAAATGTGCGACGTGTTTCTTATCTTTCCCGATCATCATGTCACCGTATAGACGATTACAAACCTGCTTGGAATTCTCCTCGTTGACTTGCAGGGGCGTCATTCTAATACTCCGATGATAACTATTGTTATAACTTTTCATAAAATCTTGAATGACATCCGTGTAGCGACGTGTGTTTTTCGCTGTGAAATATCGCCACATTCTACTCTTCAGGGTTCTGTTAAAACGCTCCACAGTCTGCGCCTTCAAATCACTCGTTGTGGAAAAATGTAGAATGTTATGTTTTTTCATGACGTTATCGAAAGATTTGTTGAAGAACTCCTTCCCGTTATCCGTCTGTAATTTCAAAGGGATACCGCTTTCGTTGAAAACGGATTCAAAGGCTTTTACTACAGTTTGAGCCGTCTTGTCTTTTAAAACACGCGCGTAAGCGCGCTTGCTAAATACATCAATCACTGTAAGTAGATATTTGTTGCCGTCGTTGTAGCGGCTGGGGGCTTGCATATCACAAAGGTCGGCTTGAAATTGACGTAATGGACCTTTCACAAAAACACGATTACGAGGAAAATGAAGCCTCACGGGTTTATGTAAGGTGTATGCGTCTTGGCCTGAAAGGTATGCCTGCACTTTTTCAAGGCCCACTTTTACACCTAAGACATCTTGTACGCCTCTTTGTAGTCGTTCTAAACCCCCATAATTAGATGGATGTTTAGCATCATAATAAAGCTTCTTCATACATCTCCGTATCGCCATCGTTAACTTATGACGAATAACGAATGCATACCATCTTATTTAAATAATATTGAACACCCCGAGATGAAGTCTTTTTTTTTTTTATTGAAATGTATAAAACGAATACAAAACATACATTTTTTCCATCACAATCAAACTAATGATATATATTTGCTGTTACATTACAACCAATGAAAAATCAAACTAATGATATATATTTGTTGTTACATTACAACCAATGAAAAATCAAACTACAGATATATATTTGTTACATTACAACCAATGAAAAATCAAACTAATGATATATATTTGTTACATTACAATCAATGAAAAATCAAACTCATGAAAAATCAAACGAGTGAAGAATTTCTAAAAACACAACTATAGTCTAACTTTTTCATGACAATCATTATTATCGACTGAGGTAACTTTGATCAGTTGTACAACAGTTGTACAAAATCTTCCCCTTTTAGCGTTTTATCAACTGGCCCACCATGTAAAATGGCAATGCCCCGTGACCGCCACGACGCGTCACCTCCTCCAGGCGGTCGAAAATGTTGTTTGTACAAGCAAAATCAGTCAGTATGATCTCGGCTATGGTTTTGACTTTAGCTGCATCGGTTTTGAGATTTAACGACTTCAACATCAGATGTATTGTAGGGAGGAAGTCGTCGTTACAAAGCGCCGGTATGATAAATGCTATACGTTTTCCGTAGTAACAATCATACTTATATGTGTCTACACATGTATGGTGCGCCTGATCCGGATGGTTTATAGCACACCCGTGACAATTACCCTCTGCGAATTTTCGCAAAGCGACCTTTAACATATACGCGATCGTTTGCTGAATGCAATTAAATGTTTCCGTTGATATCCACTCATCAGGGGGATTGTTCCATGACATGTGTTTCCCATCCTCTCCCCCTTCTCTGCGTTGAGATGTCCCTTCTTCACGGATAACAGACATCGCTTCCGCTGTTGTTGATGGTGCTGTTGATGTCACATCCTCATCATCGCCATGAATGAATGCCTCCGGTGCGCTTGATGTTGATGGCTGAGCGTCCGCGTCAGGCCTTACGAGAGTCTCGCTGGTTGGTGACACTGATTGTGATCCTCCGGATGTCACGGGTTTAGGCATAACAGGACGTTCGGGGGTGCTGAATGGCCCCGGCGGACTGAAGAATTCTGAGGGAGAGCCGATGAACCGTTCTTCCCCCTCGTTGTCTGATGATTCAGAATCAGAATTGGTATTTATAATACCTGAGTCGTCTGACCGATAGCCTCTGCTTGCCATGACGATGTCTTTGCAGCGTTTCAAGCTTCTCTTTGCTGATGAGCTGTTTTTTTTTTTTCTTTCTCCTTCAGAGAAGTTTACCATGAACCGTGTGATTTCACGCCTTAAATTCTTGTGAGAGAATGGGGCGGTCTCCAGAGAGAGAGAGAGAGGGGGGGGGGTTCAACTACGCATGCGCGAAACGCTGATGTGTGAGTGGCCGAGATAGAAAAAGAGGCGTATTGAAACGGTGGAATGTACACGCCCTCTCATTCGGCACCACCCCCTAGGAGACCCTCATTTGGAACAATACGCCGAAAAGGTAACATCAGCACAGAGCTCTTCGGACATGGCTCATTAACACGTGGGTAAGTGCTTTTCTATGTTGGGGGTGCAATTTATTGCTTGACACGTCTCTGTTTTCCATCTCCGCGGTCGTCTGTTTTTCACCTCCGAGACCATCACTTTATGGTCATGACCTCCGAGTCCACCACTTTATGATGATGACCACCATTGATGCTTTTGCTGTAAACAGATAGCGTGTGAAGCTCAATCTAAACACATTTGCAATGGCGCTTTTGGGGTAAACAAACTCAGTCTAAACATTTGTAGCCATATCTCATTCTTAAGATTTGGCGCCTTTGGCATCATAAAAAAGACCATTCAACTCAACTCAAGACGTAACGTGACACTAACATCAGGAGAGGAGGGGGGTCTTGCCATCAAAGTTCAAAGTTCAAAGTTTGCTTTATTGTCGATTCTACCACATGTGCAAGGACAGGCAGAGAATTGAAATTTCGTGACTCTCTAACCTTAGTGGCAAGTAAAAATGAGCTAAAGAAAAGTAAATATATATAAAAATAGACAACTATAAAATCTGACAATATCTATGAACAAAACACAAAATAAAAACAGGTGTGCATGGTTGTGCAAAAAGGGATGGTTATATAAAATGACTAGATGACTATTTATAAATGACTGTTATAAGTGACTATAAAGTACCTGTTATAAAGTGCCTATTGTAAAGTGACTGTGAGTAAAGTGACTGTTGCTTATGAAATGGAGTGGGACTGGGAAGTCAGAGTCCAGGTGGAGTGGATGTGAGGAGCGAGGGGGGGCAGAGCAGGGAGAGAGTTGAGCATCCTGACAGCCTGGTGGATGAAGCTGTCCCTTAGTCTGCTTGTTCTGGCTCGCAGACTCCGCAGTCTCCTGCCTGATGGCAGCAGGCTGAAGAGGCTGTGTGACGGATGGGTGGAGTCTCTCGCGATGCAGAGGGCTTTGCGGGTGAGGTGAGAGGTGTACAGGTCTCCGAGAGAAGGGAGAGAGGTACCAATGGTCTTTTCAGCGGCTCTACAACATCTACCGCTGTAAGTACAAGCTCCTTTTTATTATCTCAACTTTTGTGGCGCTTTCGGGGTAAACAAACTCAGTCTAAACATTTGTAACCATATCTCTTTCTTAAGATTTGGCGCCTTTGGGAAAAAAGAAACATCTGTTGTTAGACCATAAACTCTGTCTTTGGCGCCAAAAAAAAAGACCATCCAACTCAAGCAAAGATGTAAAGTGACACTAACATCAGGAGAGGGAGCTCTTGCCATGCAACATCTACCATTGTAAGTACAAGCTCCTTTTTATTATCTCAACATTTGATTCTTTCATTCCCTTCTACAGCACACGTAAGTACAACTTTAAACTTCATTACTTGATTCTTATTTTAATCCTTTCATTCTTATTTTATTCCTTTCATAGATCATTCACTACAAAAAAAAAAAAAAACGACCATCCCACTCAACTAAAGATGTAACGTGACACTAACGACAGTAGAGGGAGCTCTTGCCATACAACATCTACTGCACTACTGGAGACTGGGACTACGAGGAGGAGGAGGAAGAAGAGGACGGGCCCGAGGAGTGCCCGTATGGTGCTGAATGCTACAGGTGGCAGGCATGCGCTTGACTTGACTGATGAAAACTGGCTGCAATGATCCATTTTGGCGTGTTGCTTTTGTGCGTAGGAAGAATCCCCTTCACCTCAAACAATACACGCACCTTCCCGCAGCAGGTACGCACACACAACAAACTACACGTCACCGCGCTAGCAAATCGACTTGTACTTCCCATCAGCGCGGAGACGGCGGGCCCCCCTCAAGTACGGCTCGGCGTCCCGCCCAGATTTGGACTCCGGCGGCACTTTCTCGGACAACGACGGCGATTCGGACTACGTCCCTCCCCCCGACTCTGACTGAATCTTCCTGCGTTGAAAGACTTTGGGCAGATCAGAATAAGCTTTTACTTTGAGTCATCACAAATC